>NC_072450.1:16602468-16902468 GCF_027596085.1 Anoplopoma fimbria
CCTAATGAGAAAAAATGAGATGCTCCCAACCGGGGAAGAAAGCATTTTGTCCTTTACATGTTCCCTCAGCCTCTCCTCTGCTTGTCGTTCTGTCACTGCCTTGTTCTCTTTTCATCTGCCTTTCACATCCGTGCTATTGCTAGTGGGGTGCCAGTGAGTTGGAGTCACCAGCCATAGATCTCCCACAGTAGCATGAACACAGCCTCTGGGACACGTCCAGACTCATACAGTGCTGACAGCTACACCAGGGATGGTATATACTGTAGCAGAACAGTGCTTGCATTTCTGTGCATTTGTTGGAGTTTATGGATGTTTACAGATACCCTGTTTGTAATGGCTGCTGCTCTGTTGTGTATGTGTGCAAGTACTGGTGGCTGTGTTTATGAGGAGAACAAGGGAGGAATAGAGCCGAGACAATAGGTGGAGAGTAGGAGGGAGACAAGAGGTGCACAAACACTCGGAGCTCCATTGATCCTCTCCTCAGTTCAACACTGACTCCTTGACCTCATTCAGAAGCACCTCTTTGTGTGTGTGTGTCTGTGTGTGTGTGTCAGTACAGCTGCGTGTGTGTACGTGTCAAAGGCCTAGGCATGGTGCGATATATTTGTTTACAACAACCGCAGAGAATCTCAACCTGTGTCAACCTGTACCCTTTAGCGGCCTCATGAATATTTAGACGCACACAGCGACCTGCCCTCGCACCGCGCTCTTCTTGCATAACGTTTCATTTCTGTAGGAGACACCCACATGAATGCAGCGCAGCCCCCCACCTCCAATACATACATTGACACACACACACACACGCACACACACACACACACACACACACACACACACACACACACACACACACACACACACACACACACACACACACACACACACACACACACATACTCCTTTCTTCTTAGTGTAATGGTTTAATGGTCTGTCCTGTCCTGTGTGACTGGGACTGTCCTAGGTGACAGGTTTATGGACATTTTATCATTGTCAGCGTGGACGGACAGCTGTTTACAGCCTACTGTTAAACACGTTGGCCACTGTCAGTTAGCATAAATCCCCTAGTAGGTCGAGCCAGTGGATAACACACGTCGACCACGTAAATCATCAAATACACACATTCTGTGTACAGCAGGTGATCATTCGGTCAACCACTCAGTCCTTTTTTAACCTTCGTAATAATACGGACATACCTCACACGCAAACATCACACACATGCTGTAGATCTGTGTCTCAGTTATTTACGGCTCCCTGCCATCACGTTAACATCCAGCACTATCTTTTCCTCCCTCCTTCCATCTCTCTCTCTCTCTCCCCACCTCCCCCACCGTCTCCCGTCCCCTTCAACTATCATTTAGCTTTACGAGGTGTCCTAAAAGAAGCCTTAGGTGTGCTCCCCTCCCTCCTACCCTTTAAGTTGGAGATATTGATATCCTCCATAAATCAGACGTGCCTCTCACTGTTACCGACGAGAAATTGATGACAGAAGGGTGTGACAGGAGGGGAATGGAGCTGGCAGGGAGTCCTAGGAGTTTGCCTGTGTGTGTTTGTGAGGCCTGAAGTGTGTGCTGCATACAAACAGACCTATTAAGAGAAAGAGAGGAGTTGGTTTGGCGAGGCAGCAGGTAAAGTGAAGGAGAGAGGCCGCTAATCGAGAAAAAAAAACTGAGACAGAGAGACAGAGATCTGGACAGATAGGCAGGAGGAGGGAGGCAGATTGGTTTCTATCTTTATGAGCTTTCGCTCTGTGTATGATACTGTTGCTATAAACAAGAGGTCAGCTGAAGAGTGGCTGTTTATAAGGTCCATCTCTCAGAGTGAGCATATCAAAAAGCCTATGAAATCCTGATCAGCCTGCTGTGGTTTGTGTGTCTTCTCTGTGTGTATTTGTGTGGTTGTGTAATCCGTCAGAACCATTAGCAACCATCTGTCTCACATTCTTAACAGAAAAAAAAAGCAAACACACTTTGTGTTGTGTATCACGCTGTATGAGTTAGCTTGAAGTTATGCGTTTCCTTGTGACTACGTGTGTGTTGCAGCAGAAGGTACAGTGTGATCTGTATCTACTGGTGAGACGTAACAAAAATATAGTGTTCTTACTATCAAAGAAACACCTGGTTATCGTTCACCATAAAGCTTATGCTTGCATCACTTCATGTTTTCGTGCTAAATGCATTAGCATACAGTAGGTGTAGCTACTAGAGGAGATTAGAGTAATCTCACATGAAGAGATACCAAGTCACCTTCACCATGTGGTTGGTCCAAGGTTGAGTCATGCTAACTTGCTCAGCACACAGAGTTTAGTTCATCTTCAGATGTGGCTAAATGGTGTGATTAGTAAACTTGTTTACTGTGTGTGTTTTATTTTTGTATATACTTGTCTGCCTGTGAGTGTGTGTATGTGTTTGTGCACTCCGACTGCTGTTTTTTTCTATTCCACTGGGGATAAAGAAAAGGTTTGTTTGATTAATTAATTCTGTTAGACATGAATGTAAATGATCAAAGGGGCAGATTTGCATTTTGTGTTTAATTATTCATGAGCTGCGATTGCTCATGAATTAGGACACCTGTGAGGGCTTTCTCCTCTCAAGCTCAGACACTCCGCTCATGCACATATGCAATCACACTCTAGCACATCCTGGGATGTGACCCCGTGTGTTTAACCAGACCTGCTCGTCACCCCTGTCTGTGTGCACCACTGTGCACAGGGATGCAGGTCACCGCGGGTTCATGTTGGTATTATTAGGTTAGGTTGCCGCTCTGGCTTGGGTTCAAACGTTCTGATTAGGTTACCATGTAGTGCTAAGGCTCAGACTGTCACCCTGACTGTATGATTCATCTCCATGGAGACAAGAGGAAAGCTCTGATCTAATTACCCATACTGCTGCCATCTCAGACTTGAGGAGAGGGCTGGGTGGCATGAATAAGGCTAGAGGAGCAAGTGAGGAAGAGGCAAGGAGCAGCGCATAGAGGTTGTAAAAAAAGGAGGATAACAGAGAAAGAGGAGGAGAAATCAAGTGAAAAGAGAGGGGCATGAGCTGATGCCAACAATAGAGGGCTGGACAAAAGCAGGTATTATTTATCTTCTTTCTTCTTCCCCTTCCTCCATCTCTCCCCTCATCATCAGCAGCATCCAACTGCTGCACAAATGGGCCCTTGTTGCCATGGATATGAGCAATGGTTCTCCCGTTCTGCTCGATGGGGCTCAGTGATAAATGGCGGGATGTGGAGGAAGTTAATAATTCATCCCGGGGAGGGAGCGACCATTCTGGGGAGCGTTACCTAGCATAATGGGTTAAGTGCAGCGATTGCTGTGTGCCGAGCAATAGACTCACAGGAGGTGATATATATATAAAAAATGAATAAAGGCTGAGTGGAGCCTGCTGGGAAGGAATTGTCAAGGGAATGTGTTGGTGTGTGCGTGTGTGAGGGGTGAGGGGGTGGGGGGTGGGGGGGGGGGTTGTGTATGGGAAGGAGGCATTGTCATTTCTAGAAGTTATAAGATTGTCAGGCAAAGAACAGCGCAGACTTAATAGTGCATCCTCCAGGCTTTCGGTAAAGATCTCCTCCCACTCCACTTTTAAACAATGAAAAACAGCTCAATATGCTTCGGGCTTTGAAGTGCGACGGCGGCAGTGACAGATGAAGCCGCTGCAGAACAGAGGTGCAGGCTTTAGCTGTGTACACGGTGCCGTCATTATCAGTGACTAATTGACACTTTTGTGCACATAAAGGGAAATACATACATCCATGTAGACCTTTTCTGTTCCTCATTATGCAACATTACTTGTTTATTTGAATATAACATTTGTCATTTTCCTCTCTAGAAGAGCCTATGATGCGTTTTATGGTTTGTACTCCATTTTGATTGTGTGAGGGAGAGACGGAGAGCGAGAAAGGGCACACGGGGTAGGCCCACACCTCCTAGAGCATTAACGCAGCACCTGCTTCACGTCTTCTTCTTAGCAATTTATGAGGTGCTACACTCTTAGCGCTGCCTCCCTTACCGTCCCTCCATCTTACACTCCCCCCTTCCTTCTCATCCCTCCCTCTTTTAGCCCAGCTATCTCTCAGATCTTGCAGTTTGAGGCTGATGGTGTGTGCCTGGGTTTATGCAGGGGTCACCGTATTGTGTTAATCCCAGAGAACATTTCAGATCAGCTTGATTTCATTATTGTCCCGATGCCCCATATGCAGGGCCTCAAAGCTACTTAAAATGATCCTCTCCTAGTGATGGGAGGAAAGAAGCTCTAGTCTGTTATCTGCGGCGGAGCTGGAGTTTATTGTGTTGGACACTCTGCTGCGTTCCTGGAGTGGATTCGGAGCATAACAAGCTTGTGTTAAAACATAGCAGAGCCCTGCATCTTTCCCCTGTATCGCCTCCCACTGATTATTTGATGGGTTTTTCAGCGCTCACGTCTGGTTCGAGTCGTGTAGTTTGACTTTATTCTCCTTAGACGTGTGTGTGTGTGTGTGTGTGTGTGTGTGTGTGTGTGTGTGGTGTGTGTGTGTGTGTGGAGTGCATGCATTGTCGCATGGGAGTGCATGCATTGTCGCATGTGTGTGCCCTGTCGGAAAATATGACTTGTGGTTCCTTTTTTATTTCTTCTCCATTTTGTTTTGGAGTGTCTTTGTTTTCCAGGAGCCTTTTTTCTCAGCCTCCTTGTGGCTGATAAGTGATGCAGATAGCTGTGATGAATAATATTGTCTGACAAACACACACACACACACACACACAAATTAAATCTTATCCTCTGAGTGAGCTGAGCTGTTACGGATAATGTGTGAATGCGGGCGCCCGTGTATGTGTGCTTTATTCTCCTGAACATAGAGCGTATTTTCAGTGAGCCGTTACGTGGATTCTCAAAACAGAAGGCCCAGCAGTGACGACAGACATCTGAAGGAGAGAGAGAGGGAGGGAGATAGGGAGAGGTTGGATAGGAAAAAGGAAGATAGGATGGAAAGACTGTGATTATTCTCTGCAGGTGGAATAAAATAACACCGCCTGGAGTTCAGTAATCACCATGTTCCAACAAACATCAGAAAGAGAAGAAAGAAACATGATGAATTGTAATTTCCATGGTGTTTGTTTGTTTTTTAATACTACTGTTGTTGTAGTTTTTGAAGCGGCCTTCACTCAGAAATGACAGATGTATATCACAGAGGTACAATACAAGGTGGGCAGAGCAGCACAGACATGTTAAAGCAAGAAGCTGCTGCTCTTTTTTTTTTTTTTTTTTTTTAAATCTCTGCTCTCCTGGTGTCCACTTACTCATGTCTTTATCTTTTTCATGAGCTTTCATTGTCATCGCCACACAATGGGGTTAGACAGATGCCACAACGAGCTGTGACAGGGTCAGCCACATACCGCACAACACACAAAAAGCACACACACACCTCCTGACACCCCCACACACACATTGCCCAGGGTTGGTGTCAGTGCCCTGCAGGTACACGACTTTTGTGTGGTACCCTGACTGACAGCTTCATCAAACCCTCACCCTGTTGTACTCACGTGGATACATACATGCACAGTGATACTGACACACACACACACACACACACACACACACACACACACACACACACACACACACACACACACACACACACATACACGTGTACAGACTCATGGCCCCCCCAGGTTGCCTTTGTTCCCAGCATCTGTTTCCCTCGGTGATTAATTGCAATTAGCGAGAGGTTTGAAGGCCCGTGGAAGAACACAGCAAGAGGAAAAACATCAAGATTAATGAGGGGGGGCATTCATCAGAGTGAGAGAGAGAGGACAGAGAGAGAGAGAGAGAGAGAGAGAGGGAAGGCTAGGAAGACAGAGGAAGAGGAGAGAGAGGGGGAGGGGAGGATAAGGAGATGACATGGTAAGAAGGGAGGGTCTGGGAGAGGAGGAGGTGGAAAAGGGAGGGATGCTCAGATGTTAATGACGTAGAAGATGGGAAGAGTGTGGCATGCAGCAAAGGAGGGAGAGCAAGAGCAGAAGACAGAGAGAGGAAAAAGAGAGAGAGAGAGAGAGAGTTGTCAAAGCTCAGGCCACAGAGCAACACCACAGGGGACTGATTAAATATGGAAATTATAATTGCTAATTGACCTTTATTAATCAGAGCAGTGGGGGGAGGGGGTGGGGGCGATTGCATTTTTGTGTCTCTTTGCGTGTGTTAGCGTGTGTGTGTGTGTGTGTGTGTGAGATTGTGTATGTATAAGCATGTGTGTATGTGTGTGTATACTTGACTTTGTTTGTGTATGTGTGGTTAGTCGATGCCCTCATACAGCTCCCTCTTGTCTCAAAGAGCTCTCTCATGTTTAAACACAGCACAATGGGAGAAGCAGCTAGAGCAACACACACACATATGCATACACGCGCACACACACACACACACACACACACACACACACACACACACACACACACACACACAAACTGGGTGGTAATGAGAGTGTGACTATGCTATGGAGAGCTAAATAGGGTCACAGAGAAACCTCACTCTTTGGGCTGCCAGATGTGCAATCATGAATGCATGCATGCACTCTCATACACATGCAGACAAGCAAGTCCTCTCCTTTTCCTCCATCACTCTCCTTCCTCTCAATACTTTGATGTCTTCATGCCTATTATTACACTTCAGAAAAAAAACCTGACACCTTGTTTCATTTTGCATTAGACGCATGTCGACAGAATTTCGCTGCCTTCGACGGGCATCCATAATCACACACACACACACACACACACACACACACACACACACACACACACACACACACACACACACACACACACACACACACACACACACACACACACACACACACACACACACACACACACACACATGGATGTCAGTCATGTAGCCAGATCACACATATTTGATTAGAGACTCCCTAAATTCATTAGCCCAATGTGATTTAGCCAGCTGTCATTAGAGCCACATGTAAACTGGTCTGTAGTGGTTTGATTTGGTTTCAGCTCGTCGAACGCATCAGATTCCTTCTCTGTGAGCTCTGCAGGTCCTATTCACTTATAACCAATCACCGCCCCAGAGATCCATTAATCACAAGCCTCTTTTGTTGTCAGCCACTTCACTATTCAAGACATATTTTTGATTCAAACACAGTCCTCCACTGTCGGCCACTGGGAGCAGTTGAAGATAAGCGAAGTGCTTTCCTAAAGGGGGCCTTGACAGTTGAAAAAAAAAAAAAAAAAGACTTCTGTGTGTGTGCTTTTATTTCAAGATTTTCACTGCTCTTCTGAGGATTTAAAGTGGAAACTGTCTGTGTCGGTCTGCTGGTGCTGCTCTCTTTGAATCTGTATTCAACTGCTGAGGGCGAGAGACCCGAGAGACAGAGACGGGCCGGTCCTCCCTTCTTAGCCCTGGCTCCTCTAATCCTGTTAACTCAGTTTAGGATCAGACCGCCATGACTGGTCTTCTACACCCTTGCACCCCCTCCACCCCCTCCCCAGGGACCAGAGGGGCCCCAGAGGCCTCAAAGGGACAATTGTTGCAGGGTCCGGAGGTGCGATGAGGGTGAGGGGTCAGCCATCAGCGGAGATTAGATAGGTCACATACACACATATAGACATTTAGAATATACTGGCATCCCAATCTCTCTCTCTCTTTCTCTCTTTGTCTCCCTTTCTCTCTCTCTGTCTCTCTCTTGCTCTCTTTCTCCCTCTCTCTCCCTCTCTCTGTCTCTTGCTCTCTTTCTCTCTATCTATCTCCCTCTCCCTCTCTCTGTCTCTGTCTCTTTCTTTCTTCTCTCTCTCTCTCTCTCTCTCTCTCTCTCTCTCTCTCACTGTTATCTGAACATACAGTCTGTTCTTTCCCATTTCCCCCAATCATTCGATTTCTCATTGGGCAGCAAAGAAACTGGGCAGTTCGCACATCACTGCACACACACACACACACACACACACACACACACACACACACACACACACACACACACACACACACACACACACACACACACACACACACACACACACACACACACAGAGAGAGAGATGCTATATACTCTACACTCAATGCACTGGACTGGCTCAGCCCTTTTTCCTGCATTATTCCTCTTTTGTGTTATTAGTGAGGAGCCCACCTCTCCTTAGGGAGAAGATTGAGGGTCTTGGGAGGATCAGCTTTGACTTTGACTTTTGCCAATTTCCTGAGCATTCACCAACACACAGCAGTGGAGCATGGATGGATGTTATGCCTTATCTGTCCAGCAGAGGTCGCTTGGCACAGTCGAGCTCAGGATTCCCCCCTTTTGTCAGGACTGCTGACTTTACTGATCATCTATGCGGGAATAATGGCTGAAATCAACCAGTGTACAATGTTAATGGCATTTGAATTAGAACACTTCAAAATTAATTAGGTAAGTAAAGTATGCAACAATCAAAATGTCACTGTTGATAAAGCTGTGCTTCCTGTAAGCAGTGGTGGGAATCGGCAGACTGATTTGTTTGGTGTTATCAATCTGGGTTAGGCTCTGCTGGCTCTAGGCGTGTTTCATCTACGTTTGTGTCTGTGCACATGTGTGTCTACGGCTTGCTTGTATGAGTGTGTGTGTGTGTGTGTTTACCCTTGGGTAGGGAGACAGTTTGATTGAGCTCTGCGCCGTAAAGCTGTCTGTTTGCCAGACGGTTTGTCTCCTAGCCAAGACTCTGCAGCAGAGAAGAATACAATGATTATCTGTCACACGGCAGCAGCGTTCTCCATCAGTCTGGCTAGCAACAGGCCGGACTGCCCTGTACAAACCTCAGACCACACACTGAATCAGCCCTGGGACCTTTTCAACTCTGAAACTTTATGGGTTCTTTTGTCTGTGTGGTAAATGTTCTTTATGTTTACCTTAAGCTTGATACAACTGTTTGGCTTTCTCTGTTCGACTTTAAAAGGCCCATAGGAACACATATACAGCTAGTGCTGTTAGCAAGTCTCTTTCTTGTTGTGGTTTCTATATGTGTGTGTGTGTGTGTGTGTGTGTGTGTGTGTGTGTGGGCCACGCAATGGTGTTCAGACAGAAGTGTGAGCGGAATGTCACCAACCTTTAACCCCTGGGCTCATTAATGTGGGGGGGGTGATGATGTGGCAGTGGGATAACTGGTGCGTGTGTGTGTGTGTGTGCGTGCATCCAGAACGGTGTCAGAGCAGACATGATTTATCACGTATTAGTAGGCAGAGAGGAGGGGAACAGGGCTCTCAAAAAGCCGGGGGTTACAAGGTCAGGTCAAAGGTCGTGAGAGGTTAGAGTGCTGAGTGAATATCAAAGAGCACCCTGGGAGCTAGATATGGCCGACCGGGGCCAGATAGGCTTCCAGGGACTGACTGGCTGGACAATAGCAGGTCAACACACACACACATTCACACACCTTACACACAGGCCTGTGTAGGTGGAGCGTATAGTGGCTAAGGTCAGTGTAATCGTTCAGAGGTCAGTGTTCAGGGGAAATAGTCATTAGATCAGACCATGGATTTACTTGGCCCCTCCAACTCACTCACCCACACACACATACACACACACATTAGTACTCCAGTGTGGGTTACCTCTTGACAGACTGACAGCAAATATGTTCTAAAATACGCATCTAAACCAAGCGTGCTGGTACACCCAAACAGACATGTACAAGCAGACAAAGCCCCACAAAGGCAGCTAATTTCACACTGACTCTGCTGGGGCCCTGTTTGGGCACGGCTGTGAAGCACAGACAGAGAGACAGATGGTGCAGGGCTGGCAGGAGGAGTTTCTGCTGTCCTCTGTGCGTGCATGTGTGTGAGTGTGTATACGTATGCGTTTGACTGATTGTTTATGTGCATTCGTGCCTTATGTGCGCGCATTCTTCTGTGTCTTCGTGCATTTTCAAACATCACTTTGTACTCCACACACCAGCGGAGTTGAGGCTTCAGGCTACTCTAGCAGTGCTTCTCCTAACTGCTTCCTGTTGCCAAGCTAGGTGTCAAGAAATGTTACCCCCAGCACCACCTCTATGTCTTCACAGACCTTTTTTTTTTCTATCCATTCACAGTGTGTTGTAGGAGTTGTTTCCTCTCTAAGAGACTGCAGTGGAGACTGTGTATATTAAGCATGACGAGGACCTGTTTGAAGTTGAATGTAGCTGGCAGTGAATGAAACAAGCTCTTGTATCTTTGTGTTTTGCTTCAGGTATTGTTTTCTGTTGCACTGTGCGCACGTACATAACTGTGTTTGTGTGTACCTGTGTTGTGTGGTTGCTGTCACTGAAATGACTGGTTGTCACGATAGCTTGTGCATAGCCAAAGCTTTTTAATGTGCTTGCATTGGCTGAATTAGGGCCATAGGGTGAGCAAGATAGAATAAATGGATCTGTAAGGCAGGGAGGGAGGTAGGAAACAAGATGGCAACAAACTAGGAGGATGATGAGAAGAGGCAGGAAAATAGATACAAATGGACAGTAAAAGGAGAACATTAAAGTGGAGATGGGTGATTTTTAGAGGTGGTGCTAGCAAGCTGTTTTAGCATGCAGCAGCCGGAGGCAAGACTAATGGGCTAACAGACAGGCTGACAAATAGGGAGACTGACTGACTGACTAACTGACTCATAGTGAGGCTAACAGACGGATAGACGGACAGGCTGACAGCCAGCTAGCCAGCCCGGCAGACAGACAGGGAGCCAGTGTCATCACACACTGGGAGAACAGGAGGACCGAGAAGGGTTCATATTCTCCAGGACAGGTGGCAGAGACATAACACTGCTGCCACCTGGCACTCAATACCCTGTGTCCTTTTCCTCCCTTGTTCTCTCTCTGAGCCATAATATTGCTATCAGCTCATGACCTGGTCATACTCCAGAGCCCCTGCTGTGGTAATATAGCAGAGCCCTGTTTTTCCCAGTTTGACTTATTTCAAAGACAGAGAATGTCCTCTTCTAAAGGCTTCACCCTCCCTTTTGTGGGGTGAATAGACCAGGCAGGCAAAAGCCAGCATGGTAGCGATAGGTGATTACCATCCTCCAGCCTGCCTCGGACTCAGAGAGCCATGCAGGTAAACCCCTCTGTCCCTGTCAGTCAAGGCCAGGGCGGTGGGGGGCACTCTGAAGGCTGGACCCTGACTCCCCCAAGTAGCAGAGGCCACCTGCTCCCATTCACCGCTCCACAGCCCTGTCTGCCCCGCTAGCGCCACGCGGGCTAATTAAACTCAGTGTGGCATGTACACTCTTACTCCCACTCACACTGAGAGACACACGTACGCCAGCTCACATCAACTGTGTGAATTTGATAGCACAAATAGACACACACAAACACACACACGTAAAGAATAATCCACCCACACTCTTTGGACAGGAAGAAATAGAGAAGTGAGGAATGCAAACATTCTAGCAGAAACGGTTGAGTTACACACATAAACACAAACACCACATATACAGATTACATGCTGCCAACAGACTGTCCCACTTTAGAGTCGGAGTGTTCTATTTGGCGTCCACCCACAACTCTTCTCCTCTATCTGATCTCACTGCAGCATTTTTTCGTGGTCCCTAGACAAACCAGGGAGGACAAAGATGTCGGTGACTTCATATGGATACCTGTTTTAGATCGGAAAAGGCTTTTCCCTTTATCTTTAATTCTCCTGCTTTTGTTTCCAAATGCTGGAAGAAAAGGGCAGGAAACTAATATCAAATGACTATATACAGCTTTAAAGTTGCTCAATAATATATTCATTATTAATAAGGAATTCAGAGCATTGTCGTGGCCTCCGCGGTGACGCAGTGGATCCGGACGGTGTTAATAGCGTAAACCATCATGTGAGCGCAGGGCAGAGCAGCCGCCATTAGCGAGCCAGTGGGGCACAACAGAGAGACTCACATGCCAACCTTCTCTCACTCCCAATGCATCAAATACCGCAGCTTGGTTAGTGCGCCTCGGCGTCTGACACTGATGCATAGAGGCTTTTGTATGCAACTCACCGGTTTTGCGACCTCCTCCAATGCAAACACTCCCGCGTCCTTATTAAACGCTCACAGCGGCTGACGTAGAACAAAGCTAGCGATAGTCCAAAAAGGGAGATGGATGGGTCAAACAAACACAGGGCTCGCTGCCAGCTGACTGCTGTTCGTGTCTTGTGTGAAATTAAAACTAGACGTTGACATTTTGTCACATCAGTCAATCAGTCAGTCAGGTGAGTCATTAGCGCCATGTGTGCACTGAATGCATGTGTGGCCGGCTAGGTAAACAAAGTACAGAGAAACTCGGATTACAACACACAGAGAGGGAGAGTGACTTCATATTCTGCTCAGGGAAACATTACTCCACTTGTTTGTTCCTATATTAATGCTATGAATGTTGCACATATCTTGTACCTTTTAAGATATGTGTATGTTTCCTCTTCATAGATTTTCAAAACAACTTGAGTCATCTCTTTAGCAATTTGGAAAGAAAAATCCAAAATAGAATGACTTCTGCAGGGAGAAAATGAAAGTGTTTGGATTAAGTTTGGAAAGCTAACTGCGTCTTAAGCCTTTTGCAGGAAGGGAATGGAGAGGAGACAAATATTTTGGGGTGATGAAGAGTGTGTGTGTGTGTGGGTGTTTGCGTGTGTGTCTCTGCATGAGAAAGGCGAAGGCAGACAGCATAGAAAAAGAGGAGATGGTGCCGGTGAAGGACTTTGAGAGCTGTGACTGCTCCCTAAAATGATTTTAGGCCCAGCCCTCCTGGACCCCCACAGCTTCCAACATGCCACAGGGAGTTGTCCCATAATCCTCTGTTCCAGGTAAACAGCTTTCTTCCACCGAATGCCTGGACCCGTCTCCTGCACACACACCGTTAAAAAGCTCTCCTTTGCATATGCCTTTAAAACCTCCACCCCTCTTAAAGCGCGGGGCCCCTTATCTGTAATGGAACTCGGATGCACAGACGCTGCTCTGTAATTGGTGCAAATTAGCCTGATGTTTGTTGATTTGTGGCTGATGAGGTGCTTAAACAAACATCAGAGTATCACTGTTTGTCTAGTATGTTGCTGCCTTTTTATACAAGAAAATATCAGATATTACCATGGAAACCATGTTGAGCGATAATACACTTTACATGTCTCTTCTTGGTCAGGTTACACAAGGCCATACAAGCTCTTTCCTCTCTTTGTTGCCCTTGATGGTCTGCTGTTACCCTGCACAGATGCATGATGGGCAAGGCTGTTTTCTCCTTCTCTGTGTTTAACAAAGTCCTTCTCTAGACAGAAGAGAAACTCCTCTGTTTACACTCCATCACGCACACTTAAACAATACTCCCTCGCCTCTGCCTTCCATTCCCTCTTTAATCTCTCCCTCCTCTCTTTTCTTTTCGTTTCTTTCCTTTTCTCCATCCACTCCATTTAGCCATTAGGTCGTCTCTCATCTGCATAAGCTTTCCGTTGTAGCACTTGATTGCACTGGGCTCCAGCTCATGTTTATTAAATAAGCCTTCTTGTTGTGTCAGCCCCACAGCTTGCCCTGCTCCCAGCCTCGTCCTACTATTTCCTTGCTTGGCTCCTTCCCTCGTCGCCATCTCCACCCTCTCGTCTTCCCTCTCTCTTTGGTTGCCGTGCTATTCCGCCCTTTCCCTCCCCTCCCCCCCCTCTCTTCTTATTCCTCTGTGGGTGTATTAAAGGCTGTTTCTGTTGGCCGTCACTCTTCATAAGTGGTGTCTTGCTCAATGTGTTCGCCCTGTTCCCTGTGCGAGTGCACCTCAATGCCCCGGTGCGCGCTCTCTCTACAGGCCCCACTCAGAATGGAAATGAAGGGAGTCTGTAATGAGTTCCACTCAGCCAGGGTCCCCGACCCCACCGCCATCAGCCAGCTTAGAGGAGAGAATCAGAGAGACGGAGAGGGGGCAGAAAGACGGGGGTCAGAGATGGAGAGAAGAAGAGGCTCAAGGGAAAACACAGGGCTTTTTTTCATTTTTTTTTTACACCCCCCTCTTTTAGTGCCTGGTTGCCAAGCTGCTACAATGTTAAGCTGGCCTTTCTTTCGGTCTATAGGGAACAGTATGGGACCGTGACACGGACCAGGAGAGGAGAAGGGAACGATTTTGGAGGGGGTGTTTGAAAGTGGGAGGAGAGAGGTGGAGGAGAAGGACGACAGACCAAAGCAGAGGACAGGAGAGATGATAGGATTAAACAGGGAACAAAGGGATTGACTGTATTTTCAACAGAACATATGGGTGATGAGAATACGTGCTGTAGGACAATGACGACAACGATGATGACGACAACGCCGACAACCTCAGCCTCCATAACTGATATCATTCCTCCTCCTGACAGCTCATCCTACAGTGCGACATCACCTCTGCTCTGCTCTCACCAGGGCAGGATCCTGCTTTGAGTTTCATGTAGAATGAACCTCTGAATAAAACTGTGAGGTTGAATGTAATTAATTGATTTAAGTCTGCCAGGATTAATAGCCATGCATTTATAGCCAAAACTTTTCTGAAATCCTATCGAGCCATGCCCTCCTTTTGAGTTGCTGATGGGATGAAAATAAAACAAAAAGAGGAAAGTAGCAGGTATCCCCATTTTTTATGGACCAAATCTTCCTCAAACAACATTAAACGCAGAGGGAAATAGGCATCTAGGTTAAAGGTGGTTGAAAGCGCAATAATTTTTGTTTAGGTCTCCAGGTTACTTTTTCTTAGATGACATTTTGACTTGTCACGGTAGGAAAATCACAGGTGTTATGAATAACATGAACGATGGCAAACAACCGGACTCTGAAACTGAAGCAGCTAAATGAAATTCAGCCATCATTCATTTTATTATTTACACCTGTGCTTTTCCTCCTGTGACCTGTCAAAATGATTAATAATTTTGAATAAATTGCCCTGTAATATGATTTAAGAGTCTTAAGCAGTTGACTCAATTTCCATATATACATTTCTCTGGTCGTGTGTGTTTGTGTGTGTGAGAGAGTGCATATAGTGTGGATAATTATTTTAGAAGTTGATGAGTCATATAAGATGTTATTTACACAACTTTCTTACCCTGTACACCAAAGCAGTCAGCTGGAGAAGCTGGAGCCGGGTCAACACTAACTCCTAAGATGTGTGTGTGTGTGTGTGTGTGTGTGTGTGTGTGTGTGTGTGTGTGTGTGTGTGTGTGTGTGTGTGTGTGTGTGTGTGTGTGTGTGTGTGTGTGTGTGTGTGTGTGGAGAGAGAGTGAGAGTTGTGTCGGTAAGGCTGTGATAGATGAGAGACAGCTGATAAGGAGACCTGGGGTTGGAGCAGTCAAACAGTGCACAGATACAGAGTGGCTCGGTCTTTCTTATCGTGTGTGTGTGTGTGTGTGTGTGTGTGTGTGTGTGTGTGTGTGTGTGTGTGTGTGTGTGTGTGTGTGTGTGTGTGTGTGTGTGTGTGTGTGTGTGTGTGTGTGTGTGTGTGTGTGTGTGAGTGTGTGTGTCTAACCGGACTGTTGTACACAAGACTGTCTGTTTGGAGGCAGATGCCTCACTGGGCGTGAAGCCCAGGAATTGTGTGTGTGTGTCTCGGTGAAAGAGGGTAATGGCTGACTCTACACGGCCTTTGACCCTGCTGGGCAGCACAAGTCCTCCTCTGTTTCTCCTCACACTGATTAGAGGGTCAGAGCTTACAAACCTACACACATACACGTAGTGTGTCTCTTTTTGCTCTGCCGTCAGCACAATAGAGAAGGAGAAAGAGGACATTCAGTAACGCTGAGAGAGAGAGAGAGAGAGAGAGTGAGAGAGAGAGAGATGTGGGGTCAAACTGAGAAGAGAGGAGAGAGAGAGAGTGGAGAGACGTGAAGTGAAGCACATAAAGAGAACAGCGGCACAACATGGATTTGCACAGATAAGACAGAAAAATGGATAGCACAGGATATAGGCTTGGAGAAGACAGATATGCTCAAACAAAGATAAAAGAGAGGCGGCTGAGAGCGATATATACCTGGTTATTAGAGGCAGAGGGAGCAAAGGATGAAAAGCAAAGATGGGTGGAGTGAGAGTATTAGAGAAATGGTGGCTTTTTTTCTTTCTTTGTCCTTTCTTTTCTTCTAGCTCTTTAAGGATGAATCATTCAGCAATCATTTATTTTTCTGTTGAAGCATGACTTTACCCTCTCTACCTTCATGCCACCTCTCCGTCTTTATATCTCACACTCCCTCCCTCTCTCATATCTTTCCATCTGAAATGAAAAGGAGAAGGAGCAGGGTGTTTGCACAGCCACAAGATGCAACGGTTCTGAAGGACACACAATGTCTGAGAGCAAGGTGTGTGCGTGTGTCTTTCAGAGTGTGTGCGTGCGTGCGTGCGTGCGTGCGTGCGTGCGTGCGTGCGTGCGTGAGTGCGTGCGTGTGTGAGACACAATTTTAGCCCTTGAGGCAGCTTTCCTGGCATTTGACTAAAGGCTTGGGTGTCTGCAGGCCACTTTGTGTATGCATGCATGTATCTCTAGTTTGCATTTGTCTGCGTGCGCACAAGTGTGTATGTGTGCGTGTGCGTGTGCCTGTGTGTGCGTGTGGCACTGACCCATGTAAAGAGACAGTGTGTGTGTGGGGCATGCATAATGGATGCTCACCCTGCCGCACACAAGAGTGCACAGCGCCGTGAGGGATTCCCAGCTTAACAAGCCTGCCTGAGTGTGTGTAACCGAGAGAGGCAGATAGAGAGAGAGAAAGAGAAAGGGAGTGTGCTTCATCCATTACTGATCCTAAAGGGAAACCCAGTGCCAACCCTATCATCTTTTTCTCCACCAGTATAAACCTCTGCTAATTTTTCTACTTCTGTATACTGTATTTCTTTGTCTCTGCAGTTCCTCTGTTGATTTCTGCAGTACGTTTTTTTAACTCCACCGTCTACTCCTCCATCTCGGAATGCACATCCTCTCTCCTTTTCTGTTTAATTGTGTCTTCAAACATTCTGCGGTATCTCTGCTTCCCCTGTCCCTTCGGAGTGGAAATGTCATTTGTTTACTGAACTGCTCCAGAGAAGAGCAGCCAGAGTCTTCCACCTGTTAGACACTGATAGCATGTGTTCATACACACACACACACACACACACACACACACACACACACACACACACACACACACACACACACACACACACACACACACACACACACACACACACACGCACACACGCACACACACACACACTCGCTCCAGTTTCTCTCAAGCCACTGAACATTGCGTGTCATCCTGACTGTGACATACACTTCCTCTGTGTGCGGTTACTCTCCAATTACAGAGAGAGTGAGAAAGAGAGAGGGAGACAGGAGGTCACTCAGAACAATTAAGACAGATGAGAGCATGCAACTGAGGAATCTGATTTTTCTTAAAGAGATTTTTTCTTTCCTTTTTAACCCTGTGATCATGATGACAGACTGATGTTTCACTCTGTGGGTGGAGCAGGTTCAAAGTTCAAAGGTCAGACTGTTGTGTAACCAAAGAGGAATGGAAGTCTCCCCCTCCTTGGCTCTTACAAGGCCCTTTTCATAATGCACCTTAAACTGTAAATGTTGTAGCAGCTCTTCAGTTCAGAGACATGTGGGAACAGGAGTCGATTCTCTATCTTAGACACTCTGGCAGTTTGATGGCGAAGGCTCGAGTAGGATTTACAGAAGTCTTCCACTGGGGCTCTAGTAGCAACATGATATCATAAAGCATGCAAATGTTTATGACGGTCTTAAAAATGACCAAGGGCAGAAATGTTTGTCGGATAATGGGGATTGACAGGGTGACTATTTATGCACAATATGAGCCTAATACAATTTAATTAAGAATAATTGTTACATTATAATTCAAATTAGCAGCGACTGAATAAATATATGCTTCTGTTAGAGGATGACTGCCTATGTTACCTGTGCGCAAATAGCTGTACTTTATGAATATGAAAGCATTTAACACTTCATGTTACAAATAAACAACAGACAGAGCGTAGTAATATATATCCTGTGGGTGTAAGGTTATTGGAAAGTAATGCCTGATTGCTGACTCAAAATCACAAATTCAGTCATTTAGAATAGAATAGTTTTGATCCCACTTAGATCAGGTCAATATATATTTTTTAAATAGTTCCAACACATTAACAAAAGACGCACGTTTTCAAATGGCAGGTGATTAAATAAGTGAAACCCAAAAGATAATAGCGGAAATATGGACACTCTGAGAAACAGATTTTTGCAATAAAGATTTCTGAAAATTAGACAAGCTGTTTAACCAATCTGTATGACAGCACATGAATGCACCCAACTGTTCAAATTGTCAGAATAAGTTCACCTTTATTAGACGTGTTACCAATGACCAAGTCTTATATAAGCACTGCTGATCTATCAGGATGCAAAGTCATGAGGGAGCAGACTAGATAGGAATATTTAATAGAGGACTCTTTATGAACATTGTTATTGACCTAGCAATATTGTGGATTTCACAAGACAAAGTGGCTTCATAAAAGCTCACACACACACACACACACACACACACACACACACACACACACACACACACACACACACACACACACACACACACACACACACACACACACAGTTTTCGGACAACAGCAGAGTGCTGCAGTCTTAATCCACAGAACAGGATGTCAGCTTTTTCTTGGGTTTCGAGCATGGCTGAGGGCAGCGGGCAGAGCCCAGAGGTGTCAAGGTGTCTGGGGCACCGCCGAGGGATGCAGAGTACACTTGGCAGAGAGCAGAGGAAAGGCTGTTATATGGTCAGATAGAGAGGTTGAAAGAATTCTTTATGTTCTTTATTTTATTTGCTCTCCTCTCTGCCTTCTGTAAACAAAAATGAGAAGGAAGAATGAGAAAGGTGGAGGGAGAAGCAGAGGGGGCTTGGTGGTTGAGTGGGAGTAATGCAGAGGGAGGTGTGGGGGGAGGAGGGGGTTCTCCCCATTGTAATAGCTGGGTCAGCGGGATCCCTGCCATTCAGGATTGAAAAGAGGCCCCAATTAAATGACTTCGTAGAGCAAGCTAGCTGGAGCTGTGTGTGTGTGTGTGTGTGTGTGTGTGTGTGTGTGTGTGTGTGTGTGTGTGTGTGTGTGTGTGTGTGTGTGTGTGTGTGTGTGTGTGTGTGTGTGTGTGTGTGTGTGTGTGTGTGTGTGTGTGTGTGTGTGTGTGTGTGTGTGTGTGTGTGTGTGTGCAAGTGAATGTTTTCTGAATGTGTCTGCATCGGTGTGTGTGTTCTCACAACTAAATATGTGTGTGTCGTTGCTGGTGAATTCTGGAATGTAGGCTTGACAAGTGTGTGTGTGTGTGTGTGTGTGTGTGTGTGTGTGTGTGTGTGTGTGTGTGTGTGTGTGTGTGTGTGTGTGTGTGTGTGTGTGTGTGTGTGTGTGTGTGTGAGTGTTTCTTTGTGCGTGCACACACGCTCACTTTTGTGGCACCGGGGTTGACTAGGTACTTGAAGTGTCGCCATGGTGCTGTAATTAGCGAGCAGAGGGTGAAAGGTCGGCCACAATTCTGCTGGCCCGGGACAGGACCTCTCTCAAGAGCTGGGGGAGCCGGAGGGAGCAATGGGTGGGGTGGGGTGGGGGGTTGTGGTGAGGAGAATGGAGAAGGGAGTGTTTTCAGAGCAAAGACTAAGCACACAGCTAAAGGAGGCTTCTGACTGAAACAGGAGAGAATAGAAAGCCATTAAGCAGTGTTAGTTTTGTAACGGTTATCCGCCCCGCTCTCACCCTGCTGGCATATGTCGACATGTTTATTGTTGAATAGTGTGTGTGTATGTGTGTGTGTGTGTGTGTGTATATATATGTGTGTGTGTGGGGAGGTAAGACAAGTTTGGACATTTGAGTGTGGGCTATGAATTTAAATGTCTGTTTCAGTTTGTTAGCTTGTGACGCCCCTCAATCTTGAAGTAGCTTTAATCTTTGGAGAAAAAAGAAAATAGATTGATTGTGAGGGTAAAATGAAAGAAAAAGCAAGCAGTGCCCGGGTGAATTCATGCAGGGGGGTGAACTATGAGGGAGATTTAAGGAGAGAAACGGGAGGAGGAGAAGGTGGGAGACTTCAGTTGTGAGGGATAAAGGTTTTAAAAAAGCCTTTTAAACACTCCATTAATGTCTGTCTGCTTGTGTGAATGCGTATTGTCATCCGTCTGCCTGTCTGTTGGAGTATATCATCGTGACTCTGTAGGAACATCTTCCATTGCCGCCATGTTTCACTAAACATGGCACGCCGGGCTCTCCACCCTGCTGCAGTGTATCAGTGAGGAAGTGGCGTATGAATTAGTAAAGCGACAAAACAAGTTCCCTCCATCTTCTAAAACCTCCTGTAGATGTCCTGTCAGATCTAGCACTGTTGAGGAATGGTATTATGACACTTTCTGTTCTGCTCATACACGGAAAAAGCACTCTCTTTATTAAAGTATAATGTCTCCAGAGGGAGGGGAAGACAATTGTTCTTGTCAGTTTGTCAGTTTGAGTTGAATATAAAAGTAGGCCTGTTTAATATTAGAGACTCCTCGCGCAGTCAATATCATTTTTATTTTCTAATCCCATTCAGACTCACATGCAACTACCTGCTTGCTCACACACACATACACACAGATACACACATGCACATGCAATATTGTGTTTTGTATTAAACAGTGTCGTCTTTAAAGCAGACAAAGCACAAATAAAAAGGTGGTTTTGAATCCATTTTACAGCTCTTGATGATTGTCTGTTCCCATGTCTATGTGTAAATATAAAGGCCTATTAAAGGGCTTTGTAATGTGGAGGACAAGATATCAGCGCTCATGGGGATGGCATGATGTGTGGGTGTCTAATGCAGAGACAGTCTGTTGTTGAAGACATGAGGCCTCTCTTTTAGTTGGCATATGGTGTTCAACCACACATGCTGCAAAATCTGCCAGGGACATGTGTGAGAGGGTATGCACGTCTCCGTATGGGGTGAGATTTGTGCCACAAAATCTCTGAGTTTGAATGATGTGTTTTGTTGAAATTGTGATCAGGGGAAATTAAAATTTGGATCTTAAACTTATGTTTAAAAGTATTTGTAATATTGAAATTGAAATTTTGACATTACTGATAGGGTATGTGATGTTAAAATAAAGAACATGGTTGAAACTTTGATACACTGGAAAAAATAAGCTTAAAAATAGAATTAACTGAAATATTTACATGGCTTAGTCGTTAGTTGTAATGAAACTGAGTACAGAAGTCTACAGTGACACGTGATGAAGATCTACCAAATTAATTTGAATCAAGTTTTATAAACGTTTTTTTCTCCAGGAGCATTTTAATATGCTAACGAATTTAGTGTACCACAGCTTTGTGTTCAAAAGAAATCTAAATGAATTTTTGTGGCTGTAAAAACATTCATGATCACATCCTGGATTTCACATCTTGTTGAAGCTGGCCTTGCTTTGTGCTTACTGTAAGTCAGATATTCACAGAACCTGTCACAGTCCTTATGCAGATCCTGTATTGGTGATTTTTAGTTGTCAATCCCATAACTGCTGCATCACATCACAATGAATGCCTGTTGCCTGGTACAAAGAGTGAATATTAATTGATTCACATTTGATTAAAAATGGAAAGTATGGGGGTTCTTTGACATTATTATAACTCACCATAATGGAATATCTTTGTCTATATTATTTTGGATTATCTTGAAGTAAGATCATTGCTTTTAGGTGAGTAGAAGCCAGATGTCTTGTTGGGACAGATTTTGCTTTCTGACAACAAAATATCATGTCTTTCTGTCTGTGTGTCTTTGTGTGCACTATATGTCAACTGTGGAATGCTTCACTTGGCATTCATTCCTGTAAAAACCATGAAAACACTTGCCTCCTGTTTCTAGTTTCCGCCTTACGTTTTCCTATTGTATTAATGTTATTTTAAGCTTATTTTATGTTTGTTTTTTTTAGACTCAAATTAGGATATCTTGTCAATTTACGGTTATTTTGGCCAGTCCTAACTCTTCAGTTGGAATAAAAACTTTAGATAAGGGTAAAGCATGCAGTGGTGAAAGGTCCTCACAAGTGCATTAAGACAAGCATGTGTGTAGGCCTGTTATCTTCATGTGTGCACTGTGCTCTACATTGAGGGAGTGCGCCTGTTAACTGTGTGCCAACTGGCATGGAGCCCTTGGCAGTGGGCTGGCGTTCGCGTGCCCGCTCAGCTCCCACCACCTGTCTGGTCCCTGGAAGAGTCACGGGGCTCATGCAGGGAGGGCCTCCTCGGTGTGCGGGGGGGTGGGTTGTGTACTGTCTGCTTATAATATGTGGGGCTGGGGGGCAGTTTCAGCCTGGGAAAAGGGCAAGCTAGGGGGAGCAGGGAGCAAGTTGGCCACTTGGACCTCCAGATCTCTGCCACAGGAAGGGGATGTGCTGCGGAGACAGTCATACTGGGATGTCCGTCGCCTAGCCTGGGCGCTGCTACCACCGAGAGCCAATGAAAATCTGCGTCTCCTTCCCTCAGTCCATCTGTCTGTCTGCCTGTCCATCTGCATCGTGAATTAGTGTCTCTATCTTTTTGACTGTATGTTTTTTCCTTTACGAGCCCAGAGGATGCCAGGAGGAGAGAAGGAGGGATGAAACACGGCTCCTCCCTCTCTGTTCTTTTCAGCAAATCAGTTGCGTAAATATTCAACAGTCAGTCAGTCAGTTAGCAATAATTTCTCCTGTTGTGTTTGTTAAAGTATTCCTCAAGAGATCAGGGGAAGACAGAGAGACAGCAGCGACAGAGAGCTGTTTAAGGCTCAGCACCGTGCATTCATAGCTGCTGTGTGGGAATAGTGGGTTTTCAGAAAACCCTTGTACTACCTTTCAACGAGGGATTGTGTGAACATACACTTGCTAAATAATTTAGCCTCTGCAAAGAGTGGTTCTGATTAAATAATGAAGGAGCTTGGCACTGATGATCAAGATTGTGTGTGTGCACTGGTGTGTGTGTGTGTGTCAGTGTGTGTTTGTGCACTGGGGACAGGGTTTATCCAGCCACATGCTTGCCTGGCCGTAGATGGCACCCTAGCCCATAATAACTACAATCAGGGCCGAGCTCACGCATCTTCGTGACAAGAAAAGTGTTAAAAAAGATTTTCAAAGCTAACAGCAGCCCACGGTGATCTACAGCCACAAAGCGGAGGACTCCTCCGTGTCCGTACACACTCGCTCTGAGCATTCAGACGTAATCAGCAAGAGCAATCAGGGGAGCGAGAAACACCTTTTTTTCCCTTAAGTGTTTATTATTTCTGGCTCCAAAATGAAATATGATTCAACATAAAAAAGTCTGTTGACAGCTCCGATTGACACGCCACGCGCAGCATGCAAGCCTGCGTCATGCTCCGTCTTTGTGCCTCTGCTGTCATTCCTTTTCAAGTTTTGAGTTTCTCAGGCTTGATGCCTTCTGTCGCTCCTCAAAACACGAAAATCTTCACAAATAGCATCAAAAACACTCAGAAGGAAGAATACTCTTAACGTTTTTAGTGACCTCTGGCTCCATCTCTTTTCAGAGTGCCGTTGGCAGTCCCACACTGTGTTCATGTTGCTCATGGTTCAGGTGCAGGGCAGTGTTCCCATGCTACTAGTGGGGTGAAGGCTAAGAGCCCATTGAAGCCTGTTGCTGTCTCTGGGCTGTAGATGGTAATGAATGGCTTTAGAGGCTGCAGCTTGACCTTTGAGCTCTATTGACCTGAAGGGTCCTTGCAGGATGCCACGGGCAGTCGCCAGAGCAAGACCTCTAACCTCAGATCAGAGGGGGGCAAAGGTCAAAGGTAATGCTTATTAGATGATGGCTGTGTGGTCATGTTGGTGCACTGTTTCTTTTCTTTTTTTAACATTAAGGACCAAGCTAATTGCCTTTTTTTATCTTCAGTTAGGATGGTGGTCCCAATGCTGATCCAAGTCATTCATCACTGAACATTGAACACTCAATGGCTAACCATTACTTACATTCTCCTCATGTATCACAGCTGCATACTTAGCCTAAAGTAAAAAAGCAAAGCAAAAGTGTGAGGCTGAACATATAAAGCCTAAACATTATAAAAAATAGGGATCTAAAATAGACTATATATTTAAACATTTTAGGCCAACTTTCAGCTCCAACCATGATCTTGCTGATAATCTCAAGACATTCCTACTATTGCCCATAACCTACATTAACAAAATAAATGTTGTCAGTGATTGTTATTCATACAGTAGATGGATGCAGAGTATCTTCTTCTTTTATCATCCTTTTCTTTCTGCTAATGACCAGACTGCACTCTCATTTCTTGCATTTAATCTCAAATTCACGCAAACAAGCACACAAAGCCAGTGCAAGTTACATAACACACGAAATAAACTTGCAAGATGGCAACACAAACATTACACGTGCGTGCAAAATCACTGCTGTATCCGGACCTTTGGGGGGTGGGGGCGTAATGCAGGCAAGCTGTTTTTCCTATAATGCAAGCTATCCTTCATGTCTTATCTGAGGCTGCTAATGTCTGGGGCCAGCGGAGGCTGGAGTTTGCAATTCATGGCCTAGGCCTTGACTTTGTGAGAGCAGACATCAATAACCTCCCTCTGCCCAGCTCTCCCTGCAGCACCATCAGCATCCATATGGCTCCTGGATGTGTGTGTGTGTGTGTGCGTGTGTGTGTGTGTTTGCGAGAGAGCGAGAGTACAAAGATCAAAGGTTCAACTAAGCTAGGTGACAATGATTCAATAAGGACAAAGGAAAGGAGAGGTGGGAATGGATGACAAGCAGCAATGCTCTTTGACCCTGACCTGCTCTGACTCATCACCTTTACACTGATGTGACATTAATGAACACAATCTGTGTCACTCTCTTTCTCTCTCAAACACATCTCGCTCCATAATGGTTGAATTTCATTATACAAAATAATGGTGAAACTAAACATGTCTGTTTTATGTAATATAATACTAATTTAACGTAGGATTCTATAAAAAGCTTTTTCATGGTTTCGAGTGAGGAGGATGACATCGATGGTGAAGAGGAGGTCATGTCTTAGTTGATGATGAGTTAAGAGTATGGAAGAACATGCCAAAATAAAAGCCCTGAAAAAAAGTCGACAACCAACCAAGCACTATAACTCAACTCTTGTATCTTCGCAGTAATACTTTTGCCTGAAGCATTTTTTTCATAAAATTGATCTCAAAACTATGAGTTATTGACCAAGTAAACTAAATATGGCCAATTACTGAAATATAATTGTTCTTAGATTATTTTTGAAGGAGATATCGATAATGCATTTGTTCAAATTACTTTTATATAAATAATAAATGCATAAAAGGTGCTGAGTGTCAGATATATTCTGTGTGAATATCAAATTGATATTGATATTCTGAAGCCGGTACAATACATATTGCTTAGTGGACTCACAGCTAATATAGTTTTCTCTGTATATGTGGATCTACTGCGGTTGCATACAAACAAACACAGGCACAAAGAAAGACACAGTGGTGTCCGGGCGCAGCTGGTGCTGTGGTATTCTACAAACAGAATTTGTCATGTGGAGTTGTTATTATTCTCTGTGTCTGGTTCGACCAATCAAATAAGTGCACAACCAGAACCATAACAAAAACACGACACCTTGTAGTTTGGGCCTGTTTTCTGTTCAAACAGAGTACAAATGAAAACATAGGGCATAGAGAGAGAGCAGGACGGATTTTAATGTGACACATAAATATAGTGAGAATGTTTCATTCTTGTTTGGATTCTAAAGGTGTATAACAAAGAAGAGAAGGAGACAGAGTTAGGAAGCAGAAAAGAAGATGGATTATATAGAAGTGGAAATCAACTATGGATGAGAGACGTGGAATCCGTGGCTAATGATTGTTTATGGAGAATTTTCTTGATCTCTCTCAGCTTGGTTCCTCTGTTGTCTGTAATCTATCTTTGAGTAGATATGATACATTACATATTCTTGTTAGTTGTTGGCTGCATTTTCCATTTCTTTGAGAACACAAATGGCAAAATGGAGCATGAGTTTTAAAGTAGGGTGATAAAAACATTAGAAATGGTTGGATAGATTTGTGGATGAAAGCATACAATATGCAGCATTAATAGTTTGGTATTAAACACACATACTATGATATATTCCCATGATGTGGAGCTGTCTGTTTGAAGCTCTGAAGCTCGCTTT
Organism: Anoplopoma fimbria; assembly: GCF_027596085.1. Lineage (NCBI taxonomy): Eukaryota > Metazoa > Chordata > Actinopteri > Perciformes > Anoplopomatidae > Anoplopoma > Anoplopoma fimbria. Next base: position 16,628,543 of record NC_072450.1, read on the forward strand.
TTTGTAACATTTTGTGGATTCAACTGACATTTTAAGAAACTGAAATGCTTCTTTTGTCTGACATCGTAAATGTTGACCTTGGTGTAAAATCATTGAAAAAATGTATTAAAATGCAATCTGCACTACTCTGAAGTCTAATTAACAGTGGCCTTTATTATGTACTTTAAGATGTTTGATTTAAAATGTTAACACAACTGTTTCTCCTGTGTGGCTTCCTTAGATGGTCCAAGGACTGTTTTTAATGCCACTTTAATGGATATTTTTTTAACCACAAAGGGTCAGGAAATACTTCAAAGCAACCTAGCAGCGATTAATCAAGTCCTTGAAGCTGATGTTTTTGCCAACAAATATATTTTTTCACATTCAGTAGACAGATAAACTAACTATCACACAAGAGGTTTCTTTCGTGACACTTGAGTTTAGAAAATACTTTATTTGCATAATAACAATAACAGAAGAGATACTACGAGATACAACCTTCATCATAAGGTACTTTTGATATACTGTAATAAATTATATATTCATTATTTGGCATTTTATTTAAGAGTATTGATTAGTTTTGTGGTGATATAAAAAAAATTTTTTAGCCAAGACAATGGTAGACACCAATTTCTTCCATGTAACTTCACCATGTGTTGTGTGGAAGCTGACAGAAGTGACTGTAGGTGTCTGGCATTTTATTAGTAGTTATTTAAAGTTAGTTCAAAAAACGTCTTCGTTAGGCTGTTCGAATCACCAACTCTGGTTTGAGAGTTTGAGAGAGAGACGCTTTAAGTGATAGATATTCAAAAGAACAAATAACCACCGTAACATTTTCACTGTTTACCAACTCTGCTTCCAGTGCCGGCTGGCAAAATAAACCCCCAGAAAGGCACACTGGTCTACAGACTATGGCAAAGGATTATATCATCTAATTTTAGCAAGTTTTTATGTGTTTAAAAAAAACTCCACATATGCGCTCATTTTGGTGGAAAAGGGGTATTAAGGTTTGCTTTTCTGCATTTAATGGCTGGTATGCAGCATGGTACTGTCTGCTATGTTACTTTAATTTGAGAAAAAAAAAAACTCAATCTGTGGTCACTCATGTATTACATATTAATGTATCAATCATATATAATATAATATAATCGTAACAGTATTGTGTAAAAGTCTGGGCTATATTTGCTGCTATCACTAAATATGTTTTATATTTAAGCAGCCAATTTAGAGCTAAAGTTTCAAGTTGACTATTTTATTAATATACTCATTAACTAGTCTTTCTTCTGGTAATAAGACCTTCCTGCCTCTTCTTCCTCTGGTTCTTCCCTTTCTTTATGGGTGCAAGAGACAAGGACAAGGAGTTGTCTCAGTTGAGTAGTACTCAACCCTCTGCCCCATTAATTAGCTCAGTAAATTCTGTTGAGATTACAGCAGAGTAAGTGAAGCATATAAGTCAGTGAGGGATAGAGCACAAAGGAGAGAGAGAGAGAGAGAGAGAGAGAAATATAAGATAATTTCCATGTTCGCAGTAGACTGTGTAAACCACTGACACTCTCTTTAAAAAAAAGTTTCCAGGACATAACCCAGCAGATACGTTCTGATTAGAAGGTTTGGTGCCAGAGAGAAATAAAATGTTAAGAAGGTAGAGGAAGGAGAAAAATAGGAGCCAAGAAAATTGAGAGTTGTGTAGAAAACACAAACACTTCTTTATTTTCCTCTCCCTTTTTCTCTTATTTAGCTATGTCTCTCTCTCTCTCTCTCTCTCTCTCTCTCTCTCTCTCTCTCTCTCTCTCTCTCTCTCTCTCTCTCTTTCCCCATGCCTTCTGTATCTTCATATGCTTCTCTCTGCCTGAAATTGTGCTTCCTACTTATTAGAGACAAAAAAAAAAAGAACAGATAGTTATGGATACACTAAGACCACATTGTGATGAAATATTGTTATTGTCCCGTTGACTAGGCTTTTTCTACAGAGGAAAGTAGCAGTAGTCAACACTGTGAATATGAATATCATCTTTATATCAAGAAAAAATATAAATTATGGGGGATTTTTGCAACACTGCGTTTGAGTTTCTGCACCTTAAAAGCTGCATGAAAACTAAATTAAACACTTTTCTGAGATTTTTAAAAGATCATTGTGTAATCATCACTGGTCATCACTATCTCCTAATTAAATATTTCCTTTCTTAGACTAAAATTATGTGTTAATAGCTTCTGAAAGCACCGACACCAAAATAGTCAAGAGTTCAAAAATAGCACATTGGACGTATGTGTAAGGATGTTATAGTTTCTGTTGGTTTTTGCACAGGGCATGCATCGTCCCTGCTCCCTCTCTAACCTTCCCTCCACTGAGCTTCTTGCTTCCCTCCCTCCACTACCTGCCATTATGTGTAGCTGAGGTGTCTCTAATGGCCCGTGGCTCCCCTTTCCTCCACCTCTCCCCTTTCATTTTCTCATAACAAGCCCCCTGCCCTCTCTCACCGGAGCTCAGACAAGATTATCCCTCCGTTATTCCACCTTCCGCTCCAACCCACACCTCCTGGCGGCACGCAGGCACGACCCCGCGGCGGCATAAAATGGGCATTTGCAACAGTCATTTCTCCCTCTTGCCCTCTCTCTCTTGCTGCATGCCTCTTGCCCCTCCCTTTCAAGTGCACACACACTTGGAACAGGTCACAGATCATTTCAAGCACCTTGAGTGTGGTGAGGCAATTACTCTCCCTTCTGGTCACCTCCTGCGCCCCTGTCACCTCTCCCTGCTCAACTCTGAGTGGGCCCTCCTCTATTATCCCCATTCTTCACACAGTGGGTCATCACTCCGCCGCTAGTGTCAGCCGACGACTCACATCTCCGCTGCTGTTGGTGTGCTATACAGCAAGGAATCGAGGAATCATCTTCTTGCTGTTGGTTTTGCAGTGGAACCATCAACACATCAAAGGTGCCATGGTGTTGGCTATGTGTTGCAGCAGAGGAGACGGGGAGACGGAGGCTGAGACCGTTTTGTCGGAGTGTATGTTCATCTCGGACTGGCTCGTTGAATGAGAGGAGCGATCTGTCATCCGCATCCACGCTCTGTTTGTAGAAATAGTGCAAGAGGGGAAATCAAAGTGTTGCAGCGCCTACTCATAAACCCCTTTTCATCATGCTATTCTGTACGGTAGTTCTTGTCACACACACACCCACACACACACACACACACACACACACACACACACACACACACACACACACACACACACACACACAGAGGCTATTCTGCAGGTCTAATTGAGGGTGTGATCATTAAGAGCGTTGTAAATCCGGCTGCAGTGGTCACTGCTAAAAGTGCCTGTCTCCTTTGATAGATTTAGCCTGTTTGTTTGCTTTGACAGAAAATCAATCATAAACACACACACACACACACACACACACACACACACACACACACACACACACACACACACACACAAACACAGACGTGCACAAATGAGTATACCTTATGCTCTATCCAAGCAAACAAATAGCATCTAAATCATACAGATTCCACTCACTGTACGGCCATATTGGAGATGGTATTATTGGTTACTGTTTGGACAGCAGGGATGGACACACACACACACACACACACACACACACACACACACACACACACACACACACACACACACACACACACACACACACACACACACACACACACACACACACACACACACACACACACACACACACAGACAGACGAATCAGGTTTGAGAATAAGGATCAGTCTTGCCAATGAGGTCAGCGAGATTGATGAAGCTAATTTCTCAATAACTATGTCCTGAAACAGAAGAGTCTTTGTTTCATCATCATGGTTCTCCTCTCCCTAAAATCTTTTGGAAAACTCCGACTCATCATCTGTATCTAATAGGAGAGGTGCCTGCTAGGAGACACACGCTGTTTCCATCCAACTGTCAAGCAGGATTTACACACACTTTGGAGATGCTGCCAAAGAAGTAAAATATATGCAGTATAAATCAGTCTCTGGAAGAGAAGATAGTAAGAAATTATTAATATTGGATTAGTTTTTTGACTAATGTTAGGTGATGTGTACACATGTCATTAATCTAAATAGCACACAAGAGAGTTAACTACAATACTCCAGCAGTTGTATTAACCATTTAAGTTAAAATAACAAACATTTTGCCACTATAGCTTTGAAAATAATTACTTTTATCCCTTTTAGTATTGGTGACATTTTTACCCATTTTAGGACATTATAACCATTTGGCATATATATATTTTTTCAAATTATTCAAAACAAAATCTTGATGGTTATGATTTATGTGAAAATACCGAAAAACAAAGAATATTTTGTAGTTTGCTCTCTTTCAAATCATAAACTTAACATGGAAGAGTTTCAAACTGTTGGTCAGACAAGATAAGCATGTTTAGGACATTAGATCATTACGCGATCTTTCATTATATTTTTAATTTTTTGTGACTTAATGATTAATTGATTAATCGAAAAAAGTAATCCATGGAATAATGGATATTGAAAATAATGTTGGACTTATATTTTATAGACAGCATTACTGTCCAAGAGCTTTTCCACAGCTACACTGGGGGCTGCAATGTCTACACCACTGTTTATTCATGTGAATGTACTTTTATTAGCATTTATTCTTGATTTCTTATATTTTTTTTATTACCAGCTTAAAGCCATAAAACACCAAATGTTCACCAACCAATGTTGTGTGAACATTGTATTGTGACAGAGGGGGACTTGGGGGAACAGTTCACCTCCCATTCGCTCCAAAAATGCTTCTCCCCTTCCTGAACATTGCCTAAGGTCTGTTCCCACGGTGACCGAGCTCAGCAGCACCATGGTTACAGCAAGACCCTTTGAAGCCATCTCAAGCCCCCCTCCAATGCTTTTTTTTTACTCTCCCTAGTTCTTCCTCCATTCCTCCCCCCTCTCTTCCCATCTTTTAGTCTAGGAGAGAGTTGTTTTGACCTCAGCCATAAATGATCATGACACCTTAACAAGAAGCACAACCAGGACAACACACACTCACACATGCTTTCTGGGTAATGCAAACCTGCAGTTCAACATTATCTCATTTCTCACACACGTAGCACAAAAGCACACATTGTTACTGTCAGTCCTACAGCTAAATATAGTGCGTGTGGCGTAAGGTCAGTTCAGGCCGTTTAAAGGGAGGTTCACCAAGGTTTATCTTCTCTTTGTGTCACACATAAATGATCCACAAAGAGCATTTCTCCACAGTGGAGCAAAGATTTATGCAGCGGCCGGACAGATTAATCTGTGGAAAAAGACAGAGAGGAGCGAGAGAGGAGAGATTCTTGGAAGGTCTTTCCTCTTCATGCTGGTGGAGAACCAAACAGCAGACTGCTGTCTGCAGGATGAATAGCTGTGATGTCAGGTGATTGCCGCTCTGTTTTTAGCTGGTTGCCATTTTTCTTCTCTTTCTGTGATTTTCAACAGAGAAAACATTCTTAGTTCAAAAACAAGAACAAAAGTAGTGTCGGATCTTGTGTGTGTGTGCTCATGTGTAGAGTGTGTGTGTGTGTGTGTGTGTGTGTGTGTGTGTGTGTGTGTGTGTGTGTGTGTGTGTGTGTGTGTGTGTGTGTGTGTGTGTGTGTGTGTGTGTGTGTGTGTGTGTGTGTGTTTTTTCAAATTCAAACTGTGCATTTCTCATATGAAAGCAAAGAAGAAATGCAGATGGGACAAGTACAGGGAGAAAAAGAAAGAAAGAGGAATTAGGGAGGCAGAAAAGTTGTCAGATTAGACCGGTGATGTGATCGGAGGATTATAGAGAGAAAGACAACCATAGGAATGAAGAAATAAAAAGAGAGTGCGTAGAGACGTGAGTGGATAAGACATGGAGGAAAGAAAGGGGTGTATATATATATATATATATATATATATATATAAAAAAAGAGAGACATGCACTGATATCGGATATTGAGCTGATACAGACTCAAATAGCTGGATTGGGTATCGGTGACAATGAGGCCGATCAAATCACTTCTACATGTATATACTACATACATTATAGGCTGGAAGTTTAATTCCTGTTTCAGTTTTGTTGCTGCATATAAAAGGTTACACTTGTATTGTAATTCCTGGTAATTTTGAAGATTTTTCACCAAAATATTATTTAAAAAATAAACAACAATTTAATAAATGTATCTCTATGTATTACTTTGTAACATTGTTTTACAAAGTTAGTAAAGCAATGTTTAAATCAACTCATATGTTGCCTTTTATATACATTTGTTTTATCCCAGTCACTTTTACACAGTGAGGCATACAGTTTATTAATACAACACTGGTATTGGCAGATAAAGAGGTGCCACTGTCTGAATAGCTTCAACCCTGACAACACCTGCATGAGACCGTAACGTGCTTTTCCTTTTGCGGCAGCAGAAAAGACACAGGCAAAGCAAAACAGAGAGAGAGAGAGAGAGAGAGAGAGAGAGAGAGAGAGAGAGAGAGAGAGAGAGAGAGAGAGGCAGACATAAGGAGGGGATGGGGCATTTAAAATCTAACCACAGATAACTCCCCCCAAACAGCCCCTTGTGTGTGCGTTTTTGAATATGTGTACTTGTTTGCGTATATGCGTGTGCATGTGTGTGTTTGAATATATAAAGGAGCATCCTTCTGCTTTGGCAGAGGATCACAGAGTGTTAAATCACTTGTTATCCATGTTTGAAAATGGAGTTGGCTGTAGTGTTTGCATGAGCTGTGGTTTCCCTTTGTGTGTGTGTGTGTGTGTTTGTGTGTGTGTGTGTGTGCGCGGGTGTTTGGCACCAGACTGGAGGGTTGCTGTGGGTCCACGCTGGCGTAGTTTGGGGCAAGAATGTGATTGGTGGGGACATCGGGCCAAAGGCCGCCCAGGCTAGCGACTGCCACTTGGTAGAGTGCCCCAAATAAACACAGGCCAAATCTGAAAAGATTCACCCCTAATTCTCTCTGCCCTCCCTCACATGTTGGCAGCTCTTATTCATGTGTTTCATAGAAAGAAAGAAAAGCCTTCATATATGTGTCTCCTCTCACAGTTTTCCCCTCAACCTCTTACATATGATTCTGTGTTGTTTTCATTCTCATGAAGGAAGGGCCTACCACTTAGGTACTGTAATGTAATATGTACTACCACACAGTTAGAAGATTTGATTTTGCTTTAATAAGATGTTTACTTTTTACCCTGAAGTGCCCCTGTCAACCCGCCTGTTATATGCATTCGTATTTGGGGGTGGGGGGCATTGACAGCACCATCTCATCACCGCGGAGAAAACACCAAAATCTGTGGGTTATTGAGCTTTGAAGGGAAGTATGGAAAGGCAGAAGGACCGAAGAGGAACAGAAGGGGAATGGAAACAAAGAGGGACAGCTAGAGAAGGAAAACAAGGAGAGGGAGATGATTAATCCAATCAAGCCTCTTAGTTTTTCATCAATAGGCATTGTTCTAAGATGGCTGCCTCTCCACAGCACAGGCTGTGGGCTGCGGCTAGGCTAACACACAAGCTAATCCCAGAATAATACGGAGAAGAGGGCAACACTGAGGACGCGGGGCTGTGCCAGCAGATTAGTAATAGCAAAGGATTCACTCACACACACACACACACACACACACACACACACACACACACACACACACACACACTGGGCATTGGATAGGGAGACAGTCCCAGATTGAGTGAGGTGCCTATTGGATTGTACGGCTTACAGTTTTATCCCGTGTGAATGTGTGTTGCTGGTACTGTTGTGGAGTGTGGTGGAGCTGAACTGAGCTGCTGCAGGTTCACAGACGGTAGTTGTCTGAGGCTGGAGACGTCATGTTTGTGTTTACCCGTGTTCCTTGACGTGTGTGCGGGTTGGTTCAAACAAGGGCTCATTGTGCAAATATAGTTTACAAATAGGGCGTGTTTTCTCAAACTGTAATAAGGTGTTGAAAATTACGCCTGTTTAGGACATTCAATTTGAATGCTATTTTCAAACCGCATACTAGCTAAGGAATGGCACAGCTTCTTTTAGTTTAACACAACATTAAGAGCGCAATATTCCCTCTGCATCATTTTTCTGTCCCTTTCCCTCAGCATTTCCCTTTTTATTCCTCTCCCCATGTTATCCCTCTCCCTCTGTCCCCCTGTCGATCTCCCTCCCTGCCGCCCTCCTTCCTGCAGCATTTTCTAAGATGACAGGGGGGTGTTTTTCCTTTGTTGGGGAGCTGCTCGCACATTCTCTCCTCTGTTGACAGGTAAAAGACATTAAAGATACTAAAAGACTGAGCATGATGGAATCCTCTAGGGAGCAAGGAGGAGGGAGGGGGAGAGGGGTAGCACCGATAGCAAAGTGGGAGAGTAGGAGGGGGGAGCAAAGGGAAACTGAAAGATAGTGCGCTGAAGCTTGGCTAAAGGTAAAGTATTTAGTGAGAGGAAAGGAAGGATTGAGTCACAGAAGGGGATGAGGAGTTAGGGTTGAGGAGAGTTTGACAGTCAGTGACCTCGGGTAAGTCTCTTCGACGGTGTGCTGATGCGTGAAACCTGAGCACATGCAGTATTAGCACGCCTCACTTACTGAACACAGCAGAGGACTCACACAGGGCAAAGCAGTCTCCTCATACACACACACACACACACACACACACACACACACACACACACACACACACACACACACACACACACACACACACACACACACACACACACACACACACACACACACACCTATCTAACATACACACATTAGAGGCACACATGTTGCCACATCTAATGATGCACTCACCCACTGATACAATACTCTCTCACACAAAGCTGGAGCCTTGTTGTAGGTTAGTGTGTTAAATCCAGAAGCACAATGGAGAGTGGAGAAGGTCAGCTCAGGCCCTCCAACAGGCCCAGAGGCACTGCCCCTTCAGCTGCTCTCTGCTGCACGTGCACACATACAACTTGTGTGTTTGCTTGGCGCCCGGCCCGGCCAGCCCCGTGTTTGTGGCCCTGTACAGTTGTGTGATTCAAAACACGCCTAAGGCAGGTCGAAACAATAATCCAACTCTCGCTATCACTGATTCTCTCTCTCTCTCTCTCTCTCTCTCGTCCTCCCTGTGTGTAAGTTAATGAGTTAACCATCTCTGTCCAATAAGCAGGGATAATTGAGACAAACAAGCCAATGAGAAAATGTCACAGGAGAGCACAAGTCAAGCGAAAAAAACACACTGCCAGCAGCTCTTACTGTGTGTGTGTGTACTAAAGTGTGTGGATGCTGCTTTGTGTGTATGCATGCACGCAATTAAATATTAAGTCAAGTACATGGGGTTGTGTGTGCTTGTCTTGTTTATGTACATAAACATGTTTATGTTTATAATTGTGTGTGTGTGTGCGCGCCTACCTGTGTGTGTGTGTGTGTGTGTGTGTGTGTGTGTGTGTGTGTGTGTGTGTGTGTGTGTGTGTGTGTGTGTGTGTGTGTGTGTGTGTGTGTGTGTGTGTGTGTGTGTGTGTGTGTGTGATCACACCCTGTTGTCAGCTTCTTTGTGGCATGCTGCTGTAAAGCAGGATTCTCCTGCTGCGTCTGCTATCTAGGTTCGCTCAGCTGGTTTGCATACCATACACCTGCCCCCTGGGCAATTTCATAGATGCACACACACACACACACACACACACACACACACACTACATAGAAGAACACGCTGCACACATGTACACACGTATTTGTTAATCAAATGAGCAAAGCTTTTAAAGATTCCCTCCCTCCTTCTTCTCTGGTTCACTATTTCGTCTGTGGTTCTCTGCTGTTCCATCTAATAACAACGGGACTCGCTGAGAGGCAGCACATCTGATGTGTTTGATATGGAGACAGATGAAGGGTTGGAGGATGCAGGTAAGAGAGCTTGTGTGACTATAAAAAGCCTCATCAGAGCAGAGACGTGTGGCGCGATGCATTCCCTCGGCTGAGAAAAGGGGCCGCTTTTGTTGTCTGTGCTAGAAAGCAGGTGTGCCACAAGGCATTGTGGGAGGGATATGATATGACGGCACATCAGTTTGTCAGCTCTGGCCAGCTTCCCCCCACCTGGCTCCCTCGTGTGTGTGTGTGTGTGTGTGTGTGTGTGTGTGTGTGTGTGTGTGTGTGTGTGTGTGTGTGTGTGTGTGTGTGTGTGTGTGTGTGTGTGTGTGTGTGTGTGTGTGTGTGTGTGTGTGTGTGTGAGTGTGTGGTGTCGGCCACAATAACGGCTAGCAGCCATTTAAAAGGGAAAATCCACTTTAAATCAGAAGTGACAGTCTTCTGGTGAACATGAGGAGTGCAGGCTTGATTTGTGAATATTAAAATGTGACTCTCAAAGCAAAAAATGCAAGAGGCGCATGAAAATGTCATCAAGAGAAATTCTGGAGAATGATCACGGCGCTATCCACACTGCACAAATCATCCATTTTAATGGGCAACTTAAATCAGGTGCAAGTGTTACAATGTTATTTTTAAGAGCATAAATTAGGATGTTTCCGATTCAAATCACTTCAGTTCTTCAGTAAAGTGTCTTTTGCTTAGTGGAGTGAGTGGATTAATCTCGCACAGACATACATTGGTTAAAACAATGGGCACGTGGATCATTTTAATCAGGAAATGTCATGCTCATTTACAGGTTCATACTTCTATTATGGCTTTCTAACAGAACATTTATACATGCTTTAATGTTCAAAAAACATATTCTCTTTCGCATGCTGTCTGTCTGAATATATCAGTATTCACCCTTTTCCGAAAAAGCCCAGTCTGCTCTGATTGGCCTACAAGGAAAATATGGCACACCTTTGCGAAGGTAGCTCTCAAGCCGTTGGTGGAGCCCCTCAGATGAAGGGTGATATATTCTAATGAGCCTGCATTGGACAAAGAGAGGAGAGCCAAATCTGAGCGTCTTGTTAAATCCCATGTTTTCACATGACTGGGTTGTCTTATATCACAGTTTGTGGGCTGGTTTGCACTCCAGATACCCAAATGGTGTGCACAACCATTGAAAAAGGTACATGTCCCTTGTAAACATCGTTTTTTGTTTTTTTTAAAGGCAGCATTTCTGTGGATGCACTAGTCAATTTTGACAGGTAGAGTATGACACCAACATTATCTTGAACTGTCATATCAGCAACAAGAACATCATCGCATTGATATAACCTGAAAAACAAAATGCCAGATGTGTATACAATATCTATGCTAATGCAAAAGCTTCTCTGGTCTCTATATGATTCATGATGCTCGATTAAACCCTGATTATTTGCTAAAAACTGAATCAACACATTTATCTGGCATCAGTAGCTTTGGAGCTATGCTCTCAATGCGAATTGTGTTCTTCCTTGCAGAAGTCAAACCAGATGTACTGTGTGTTAAAGCCAGTCCATGATGTCTTTGGCTCAGGAAGCCAGTATTATCCAACACTTTGACAGGAATTTCTCCAGACCTCTGTTGTCCTTGCTGGAAGTGTTAGGTTACTCATGCGGCGATCTGCTTTGTATCGCCAAAGTAAATTGTCAAAATACACTCTCTCTTTGGGTGTTGCCAGCTGGGGCTCCAACTACATGAATCTGGTAACTTGAGACTCAAGTGTTTATCATTACTGTCTTTTATAAACTGAGTCAGGCGGGATTAGTAACACCAAAGTCTAATCAGTGGTTGGACGGTGACCCAAGATTACAAAACATCCCTTTTTCCTTTTTACAATCAGTCCCTCTTTTTCTTCTTTCTCATTCTTTGTTGTGGTTTCCTTGTAATTTGGAGGTTATTTATCTGTTAATCTGCCAGCTCTGCATGATCCTATGGAGAATCTGGATCTTTTTAAAGGCACTAAGAAAGAAAATCTCTGCATATACTCAGTTTTAGCCTTTTGTCTACTGTTCAACAACGGTCTGTTGTTCAACAGTTCTTTCAAGGTCGAGACGAGCTCTTGGTGAAGGAAAAGACAGACATATTATGCATGTGCATGTACACACCTTTGCCGCCATCCCAAGGTGTGACTGCACCAGGCGACAAGGCCGGTGTCAGAGAGGAGTGTGTCGGGAAGTGTTGAGGGGAATGTGTGACAGGTGTGTGACATGCTTTAGATGAGTGTGTGCCACTGTGGGTTAGTTTTTTTGAGGCGGACACAGAGGTGTAACCATATTAGGTGATGTGTTGATAAGTGGATTTTGAGAGCAGGTGTTTTGCATCCAGTGACTGAGCAAACATTTAGTTTTACCTTAACCCTTGCTTGACCTTCATTTTGAAATACAGGGAGGTTCCTAAAACTCTTTTTGATGTTATGACCTAAAAACTCACCCAGCAGTCAGTTTGTTGTTGCTGCTGTTCTGCCCAGACTGAAAGATGTGAGCCCTAATGGTAAATGGTGTCATTAACTCCATTTTTCAATGACCTCTGCTGTTTTTATTGCCAAAATATATTTTCAATGTGCATAAATTGTCTTGTGGACCATCAGAGCCTTCAAAAACAGCTTCACTGCTACTTTGCGAAAGTCTCTGGAACACTACTGATGGAGGTGATGATGGTGATTTTATGATTTTGGCGGAGAGCGCTGTCCAACACATTGCTCCGAAAATGTCTTGTAGGGGTTCAATTGGATTAAGAACTAACAAATGCAAGGGCCATAGCACATGGTTCACTTAGTTTTATTGCTGATTTTTGCATTTGTTTTTTTATTATTTAATTTGTCACCTGTCTGTATATGCAACATATCTATTATAACACAAAAGTATTAAAATTGTTTATAAAATATGTGCAATCACGTCTGGAAAAAGAATAAAGTGCTGCTTACTTGAAATATATACTCAACGTTTTGTGTTTTTCTCTTTTCCATGTCAACTATCCTCCTCCCCATGGCCGCTGCACACCTTACCTCTGATCCTGACCCCTCACTTCAAAGGTAAGTGCTTGAACTCACGAACACACACACACACACACACACACACGCACACACGCACACACACAAATGCATTGCTCAGTCACTGTATCGGTTAACTGAAGGCGTTGTGTAATGCCGTTGAGCTTCTTAACGAGTCCACACTCCTGGATAATGTTGCTAAGAAACAGGAGTGTGTGAAAGTGCGCATCTGACATCGGTTGCTGTCCTGTTGACACTGAGGTGAACAGCTGTGATTACACTGAAAACACGCTGAATATCACTTGGATACAAAGTAGTGTGTGTTTTTCTCTTGGCGGTAAAGGAGAATGTCATATCTTTCCAAATGTAACATCTTTATATCAGCGCCTTTCTGTCCAGTACTGTAGAAGCAGTGCGTGTCATGTGTGTGCGGCTGTGTGTGTGCATACATTTCCGTGTGTGGCGCTCAGCTGGCCAGGCGAAGGTTGTGTAATTGCAGGGTTATTGCTGCTGAGCCTGATGGGTAATGACACATTTGCAAATTAATTCGCAGTGCTAGGCTGTGATTAGCATACGGAGAGAAGCATCTCACACACAAAGACCGAAACACACACACCCACAGATGCTCACACACACTGTGCAGACTTCTAAACAGCAGTGAGAGGTCAGGTTAAATGGGTGTGTGTAACGGTGGAGTGGGTGCTGGTCTCGGCAAATGGAGGGTGAGTAAAGGGTGATGAGATATCATTTCTCGTCATATTTGATATGAGCGATGCCCTGACGTCCAGCCTGTCTTTTTTACTGGGATCAAATCCCTCAAACTGTTACTCATGTCATTTCTTCACCTGCTTGCTGTGTTGGTCTCTCTATGTCACGCGTCATGGTTATGATGCAAGAATCATTTTTCAGCAGAATCAAATTATGATAAAATGTTTATGTCCAATGTTTATGTTTATTGTTTTCAGCTTTGTTGTACTTGAGTTGTTTTGTATTGGTATGATGTAATGCATTATAGTAGAACAGGATTCATCGTTTTGATTATTTGTGTGTTTTTTTCTTACATTTGGAACATTTGAATATAAATATATATATATTTACTATACCGCTTTTCTTTGGGTTGCGGAGGCGTTAAAACCAATCCCTGCTGACATTGGGCGAGAGGTGGGGTGCTCTACAGGAACTTTTACAATCATGTCAGAGTGCAGCAGTTTACAGTGGTGTGTGTGTGTGTGTGTGTGTGTGTGTGTGTGTGTGTGTGTGTGTGTGTGTGTGTGTGTGTGTGTGTGTGTGTGTGTGTGTGAGTTTATGCACCTCCAGAGACTGTGTGTGTAGGGAAAGATTATGTGTGATGCTTTATCTTTGCTTTCACCTCCAGAGACTGTGTGTGTAGGGAAAGATTATGGCGATGCTTTATCTTTGCTTTCCCCACAAAAAAGACATCTTTCAACACACACACACACACACACACACACACACACACACACACACACACACACACACACACACAGGCACAGGCACAACGATTGAGAGATTGATTATTTGGGGTTGTGGGGAAGACAATTGTATATTGGGTTGACAGGAAGTAGGCATGGCAGGTTTGTGTGTGTGTGATTGTGTGTGAGTGAGAGGGAGATAATTCCTGATTTCTCTCTCTCTCTCTGCTGTGCCCTCCCTCCCGTCCCGTTTTCATCTTTTTTTCCCTTTTTTCTCTCACACCCCCTTTTTCACTTCTTTTGTTCTTCCCCTCTTCCCTTCCGTTCTCCTCTGCCTCTCCCTGTTACTCCTTGATCACAGTGTTTTCAGTCACACACACTCGTTCAGTCCCCAGGGAGCTTTTATAGCCTTTCAGAGAATGTGTGTGCGTGAGTGTGTGTGTGTGTGTGTGTGTATGTCGTCTTCTGCAGTGCACTCGTCAAATATGACTCATTTCACTACCTTAAATAAAAGAGGATGATAGTAAGTCTCTAGCATAGAGAATGTCCCTTAATACGCTGCAAAATGAAAAAAAAAAAGCAAACAGATGATACTTTTCCATTACCTATCAACATCCCCTTCCATCACTGAACTGTGTACTGGGTTTCATTTTAAGACAGTAACCTTTTAACCTTGTAACATTTTCTTCTAAACAACGTCTTCTACTCCCCGTCTCACATATACTGATATAGAACATTAGAGATCTCTATTTGCAGTGCAAAAGCAGCACTCAGCTATCAGAATTGTCTCACCAGATGCAACCAAAAGAAAACAAACATAAATATAAAACAAAATTCAAATATCTGGAATAACCTGTTCCTTTGAAACACTTGCCATAGCAGCTGGGAGGCAGGAAACCAATTCAAAGATGCAGCAATCAAAGTGTTACAGGTGCTCTTTTGATTGTCGTGCCCTCCTCAAAACATTTACATACATATTTAGTTGACGCCTTTAATTAATTTTTGAGAAAATTGTTTCAAATTTGAGAGATCATCTTGAAGCACCTAGCCTGTAGTGTTGGAAAAAAACAAACAAATTGATCTTTTCCACCTTTACGGAAATTGGATGCTGTATTTTTAGTTCTCTGTCTGTCTCTGTCTGTCAGTGTCTCGTCATGGTGGTGCTGTAGCACCTCAGGGGGACAGGTCACCTCTCAACCTGTCTCACAAGGTGCCAGACTTCAACACCTTCACACACACACACACACACACACACACACACACACACACACACACACACACACACACACACACACACACACCTGCTCTGAACTTCACAGAAGCACGCACATGCCTTCCAGCGATGATAATGTGTATTGTTTGCGCAAATTCAGGACTGTACACAATTGAACACGAGAGGTATGTAAACATGTTGCACAATCTCACTGATCTGTCCTAATGTCATAGGTCACACACACACCGTTGACACGCTGCACTCGTCTTGATTAAACATTTACCGATTTCCTGTCTTTGGATAAATAAAAAAGGGCTTTGTTCCCGGAATAACTCCCCCTCCCCCCTTCAATCTATGGACTCCCCCTCCTCTCCCCTTCCACACTTGCGCTCTCCTTCTGTCTGTCTATCCGTCCTCCTTCAATCATCAATTCCTATTAGCAATTATTTGCCCTATTTGCCTGTGAGCATGCCTTTCACGCTAACACTCATTCTCACTGTGCTTGTTGTGCCTGTGGATCCGTGTTGTGAAGGCTTTTTTTTCCTGTCCTCTTGAGTCTTTCTGAAGGCATAGCACCCCTCAGTCTGCCTCCCTCCCTCCCCTTCCTCACTAAACTCCTGCCAATCCCCCCCCTCTCTCTTTCTCCCCCACTGTGAGTTTCATAGAATGGGTTTGAGAGCAAGTCAGCCCTCAGGGCACACTGTCTTGCTTGAGTATTTCTCCATCATTTCTCCCTTTCTCTTTCTTCCTTTCTCTCTTTTGACCCCTCTCCTGCTGTTTTTTTGGTTTGGCATGGCTGCATCCCAGAAGATAGTTAACTCCTCACCCCTACTGCCACCGCATCAGTCAGGTTTTGTGTGCAGAGCAGGCGCCGGATAACACAGCAGTGTTTGTGTGTTTGTTTGTGTGTGTGTGTGTGTGTGTGTGTGTGTGTGTGTGATGAAGAGATTGCGAAGGAAGTGGGGGAAGTCTGCTGTCAGCGCAGCACGGTGAGCAGTCTGTGCGCTAGGCTGCACAAGCCAAGTTTCCTAGACGGACACACAAACGCACCCACACACTTTGCAGACAGAGACAAGGACTCTTATTTTCAGAGAAGAGAATGGAGGCGGGGGATCTTTTATATTTTCCTCTTCCAAACACGTAGCTGTTCTATTGTGAGCTGCCCTTGAAGACCCACGGCACTCTATCTACACTCTCTACTGGTTGATGCTTTGCTACTGTCTGATACAGCGTGAACAGATGCTCCCTTGATAGTCGTTGGCCTCTCGCTGTCACTGGGGCTGTCCAATCAGCTGTCACCCTGACTCCGAATTGAACTGTGACCACTCTCCTCCGCGGGTGAAGCATCAGCACTAGCCGGTATTTCCCTTCTCCTCTGTAGCCTCGCCTCTGCTTTCTCACCACCACCCCCCTCACACATACACACACACACACACACACACACTTTTGACTGTGTTGTTGCCTGGAGGGAGTTCATTCTGCCCTCCTTTCTCCTCCACCTCCTTCGCTCCGTATCAGCAGTGAAAGAGAGGGAGAAAAAAAAAGGGAGGGTGAGAAAATGTGTGAGCGAGAAAGAGAGAGAGTGGCAGCAGTAGCGGAGGAAGCAGAGCCGTCTCTCCTCTGATCATCTTTCTTGGATAGAGGGATAGAAGACAGTCCCAGGAATCAGTCGTCGCTCTCTCGTGCAGGATTTACCCGCCCTGTGTTTTATCCTCCCTCCTGCCCCTTTTCACCTCTTCTTGGCAGTGGACCGCTAGCTTTTTATATCTTTCTCCGGCTGTCCCGACTCCCTGGGTGTGTGTTAGTGTGTGTGTGTGTGTGTGTGCATGTAAGAAAGAGCTGGAGAAAGCACGTTTCCCGCTGCTGCTTGGAAACAGACAGCGAGTGTGTGACCCTTTGCCCGGGGGATCACGGGCAAGAGCGAAGGGGTCGAGAGCGGGGGCGTGCTCGGGGGTTGACCCTTGCACCTCTCTGTCTGAGTGTATCTGTGTGACTGTCTGTGTGTTTGTGTATGCGTGTGTCCTAGCTGGCTGGGCGGTCCCAGCCTCACGCTTGGTTAGCGAGGACCAGAGAGCGGGGATGACAGGCTGAGTCCCAGCACAGCCTCCCCTCACACAGAGCCTCATTTCTGGGTGGCTGCGAGGGCAAAGCCCCTCTCTAGCTCAGTCATCCGGGACCGGACGGCTGCCTGCACGTTTGAAAAAAGTTGCTCTCTCTTCATGACACTGAAACAGTAACCATGTTTGGACTTAAAGCACCACTTTACTACTTGCCAGGTAAGCTAACGGAAATTGTGTGTGATGTGTAAATTTTCATGTTTTTTCATTTTTTTTCTGCATATAAGGTTGAAAATGTATTGTGTTAATGCACAGTGGTATAGACAGTTTATATGTGCCCTTCTTTGTGTTTCCTGTGAAAAAAGTGCTTGAGAGGTTTGAGGTTAGCTCTGGAGTGCATCTGAGGAGACGCTCGTCTTTGTGTTGCCGGTCCTGATGTTGGAACCTGACATCCAAAGATGTTAATGCTATGTGACAGCAGCTTTCACTCTGTTTCGCTAAGCTCTCAGCCCCTTATCAGCATGAAAGTCAGCAGGTAAACAGGACACTAAGTGGCATCGTGTGTTTTATTAAACACAACCACACGGCGAGTAGAGGAGAGAAGCAAATTTGTGGTTTGGTATGTGTGTTCTGTCTATTTGTCGATGTGTGGATCTGTGTGTCTTTGTCTCTGTGCCGGTGCACACATGCATGCACACGTGCATGTTTGTGGTTTTGTGTGTGTCTGTGTGCGAGAAAGAGTGAGTGCTTAGGCGGCGTGAGGTTACCGCCGGTCGGCACTTAAGTGCGTCTCACGGCTCACTGGGCACTGATTGTGGAGAGGACAGTCAAGAGAGGGCAGTGAGAGAGAGAGGGAGGGAGAATGACAGACAGAGGAAGAGAGGGAGAACGAAAGAGAAGGGGACTTAAGAAAGGCAATATTTTTCTCTCTGTGCCTCGTTATTAGGCTCATTCGACCATATTTCTTTCATTTGTACGTGTGTGTGTGTGTGTGTGTGTGTGTGTGTGTGTGTGTGTGTGTGTGTGTGTGTGTGTGTGTGTGTGTGTGTGTGTGTGTGTGTGTGTGTGTGTGTGTGTGTGTGTGTGTGTGTGTGTGTGAACTCACATGGAATGTTGTTCATAAATGTATTAATGTTTCGCCCTGCTGGTTGTTTAACGTGCACAGTGTGCACATACACATCTGTGAATTAGACAAACATATATGCTCTATGCTGTGTACAGTGTGTGCAGTGTTGGCCGTTCCTCTCACATTTTTGTTAATATAGTGAGTTTAATTGTCTAAATCTAAATCTGTACAGAGGTGCTCGTCCTCTTAATGTGCGTTTTCACCATTGTGTGACTGTTGTCTCCACACAGCGGAAGTGGGTACACTCCACGGACACTTAGCAGGGATAAATTATGTATGTGCTTTAGTCAGCAGGTAGAGTGTGCAGTTAGACCATAACCAACGCCACTTTAATTTTGTCCCTCACATTTCACTCTACAACCCCATGGCCTGTTTTAATAGACCTCTTAAACATTACCTATCCTCCTCCACCATCATTTGAGAATCGTTCTGGATATTTAAAATGTTTTTGCTGCCCTTTGCACAGGCATACAGTACTCTCCACTTATGTACTTCTATTTAGATTATTTAGAATCATAATGTTACCACCAAAGCTACGTTTCCGAATGAAATAATTAGTATATGTGTGCTGTTCTTTCTACATCCTTTCACTTTGCATCATGCTCTCCTTTTTTTAATGCACATTGTTACACTGCAGGTATCCTAGAAACATGAAAGATCACAAATGTAGCAGTTGTTCCATTAGAAGCAGATAGTGGCCTGCTTGCAAGGGTTTCAAGCATTAGCTTCTGACCGAAGTGGCAGTGATGGTTGGATCAAACAAAGAGAGTGAGGGAGTGATACAAAAAAGGAAATTAGAGAGGAAATATGAAGGATGAAGAGAGATAAGAGAAGAGAGGGATTCGGTTGCTGGCTTTAACCCCCCCCCCCCCCCCCCCCCATGTCCTCACCTCCCGCCTCTGTCTCCTCAGGGCTCTCTCTTTTTGATTCCCTGACTCGGCTCCACCACCCTCCATCTCCTTCATCTCTCTGATCATCCTTCTTGTCTTCTTGCTCCTTCCTCATTTGCCCACTTGTGTTGCCCCTTTTGACCCCTAAACCTCCCACACCAACCTAGGCCACAGCAGGAGACCCACACGGATTGGAGACACATAGAGAGGGTCTGGGTTGTGGCGGTGGGACCTGGTGAGGACCTGGTGTGTGTGTGTGTGTGTGTGTGTGTGTGTGTGTGTGTGTGTGTGTGTGTGTGTGTGTGTGTGTGTGTGTGTGTGTGTGTGTGTGTGTGTGTGTGTGTGTGTGTGTGTGTGTGTGTTTTCAGCACTGTGGGTTGCTTCTTCTCTCCCCCCCTCCCCCTTTCATTCAGCAACTGAATGAGCCCCTGCCTGCCTTCCCGTCTTAACCGACGTTGCCTTGGAGACCATGTCAGACACATGCTAGTTCTCTGTGATTATTTGACAACAAAAAAGGTTGGGTTAAATAAAGAGGAATTGGTCGGGTGTGTGTGTGTGTGTGTGTGTGTGTGTGTGTGTGTGTGTGTGTGTGTGTGTGTGTGTGTGTGTGTGTGTGTGTGTGTGTGTGTGTGTTGTGTGTGTGTGTGTGTGTGTAAGTAAGAGAGCATAGAGACTGGAGAAAGAAAGGGATTAAGAGAGAACAACAGTGAGGGAGGTAGAGATAGAGGTGGAAAGGACAAGTACTTGAACTTGGGTTGCATTTACATCACAGCCGAGGTGGAGCAGAGCCAGAGAGCAATCACTTCAAAATGGAGCTTGGTCAATCCCTCCCCATATGCCTTTTCACTTGTATACTACTCCTGCTTTTATTATCTCTGCCAGACGTTAGCCGGTGGGGTGTTCATGCGTTCAGGCATGTATGTGGATGGATGTGTGTGTGTGTCTGTCCGTCCATGGCAAATGTCCCATACTACTGGACCCATCTGCCTAATATTTTCTATGCTAATCAATGACTGTCTGCTGTAATTCACAATTTTGAGATTCAACTCTTCTTACTTTGGGAGAGTAGAGGGAGACACACCTGATGGAGATCTGCTCTCTACTGACTCTCTTCCTTTTTTGCCTACATCAGTCCTACACTTGTAGCCTTCCTCCTTCTTTTCATTATTTTCGTTACTTCCCTCCTTGGTTCTCCAATCTGATTTCAAAGAGATAAAACCTTATTTAAATCTCTTGTACTGTGTGTGTGTGTGTGTGTGTGTGTGTGTGTGTGTGTGTGTGTGTGTGTGTGTGTGTGTGTGTGTGTGTGTGTGTGTGTGTGTGTGTGTGTGTGTGTGTGTGTGTCTATCTGGTTGAAGTTGAATACTCAGATTTACGGGATCACTCTCTGCTGTTGTTATTTTCCCAAAAACTGTCTGTGCTTATAGCCTTGGGGTAAAGCAGTGAGAAAGACGAAGAATAGGAGATAAAGTGGGATGGACAGACAGGCAAAGACGCAGAGAACAGGAAAGTGAAACATGCCAAAAAAAACTAAGGGATGCCGTAACCCAAAACCACAGGGGCAAGTGGAAAAAGGGGAAGTCAGGTTAAAGAACAACATGGGCTGTATTGTTATGACAGGACACAGACAAGGTTTTGGTGTTGCAGATTTCAGATACCGACTAGCTCAGACAACCTTTTTGTAATTCCAGTCCACTAGTCAGGACTGCATACAGGACAGATTGAGATAAACGGATAACTAACTTTACATGATACAGAGAAAGAAGCAAAAATAGCACCAAAACAAAACTAGGACTAAACCAGTCGGATTGCCGCTCTTCCTGTCTCTCTGTCTCTCTCTGAAAATCAATTCCTATGGAACACAGCGACATGGACAAAAAACCCTTTCTTCTCAGACACACACACAGACACATGAACACCAGTGTAATCAATATGTGTGCGAGCAATGCTGGGTGTGGAGCCCTTGATCAGAGTGTGGACTAATCACTGGTGATTACTGAGCACTCTGGTTTAGTACCGCAGAAGTGTCGTGTGTGTGTGTGTGTGTGTGTGTGTGTGGAGAGCTTTTTCTCTTTATAAATGTGCACATTTTTGCATTTGCTTGTGTGTGTGTGTGCAGCTGAGCCATCACACACTGGTAACCTTAGCTAAGGGAGGGGACTCATTGATAAAGCCAGCAGAAAAGTCCATACTGTGTCAGAAGAGTATCTGTGCAGTAGTGTAATCATTATATCCAATTAACTACAATATCTTTCCTTCTCTTGCCATCTCCTCCGATCAATCCCTACAAATCTCCCGGCTGCATCTACCACTCTCTTCATGCTATCATCTACTCATGTGTCACCGGTGTCTCTCCATCTTTCTCCTTCCTCTGTGCTTTTATCCCCCAGTTCACTCTATCATTGTTTCCATTTATCTGTTACTCCCCCCCCTCTGCTCTTCGGCCCTTCCATCCCTCCATTCCTCCCACTCCATGCGCTCTGACAGCTCTGTCATTAGATGGCAGTAGCAGCAGTAAAGCAGTCACAATGATGGACTACTAGCTCCCTCACCCTTTTTCTCTCTCTCTCTCTCCCACTTTCTCTCCCTCGCTCTGCCCCTGCTATAAAAGCTTTGACCCGTTCTCTGTGTGGCATCTGTTCCACGCCAGTCCGCAGGTGGCACTGCCCCGGTCATGGCCGTAAAGGTTGGCGGTGGTTCATCTCACCGGCTGCCCCGTTAGCCTCCTCGTAAACCAGGGGCAGTTAAACCGCGACCCTGCACACCTGTGGCCTCGGCCCTTCTCTGGATACAAGCCACCGGCAGCAACAGTGTCGGGGGAGTTCCAGAAATAGACACACACATTTGTGGGATCATTATTGATTACATATCCTAAATACACAACAAATCATTTGTCAGACTTCACATTCACATTCTAATCCTATTTTTCCCAAATTCTTAAAGTATTCCTTTAAATAAAATCATGAAAAAAGGACTTTTTGAGCTTATTATATCTGTCAGGACATTTGGTTCTCCTGCATTGGAAGACACGCAGACACACACACACACACACACACACACACACACACACACACACAAACATACCTGCACACACAAAATAGAAAAAAAAAAAAAACTTCTCCGTGAGATATTATTCCAACGGACATTGAGAGAGCTAACGGGTGCAGGGGCTAATGGGGGCTTTGCTGGTATCACACTAGCATACAACTATGATTTATGGATTGCAGTCAGCTCTCTTCCTCCCTTCCGGTTCCCTCTGGTAGTCTTGTCAGTTTGGCTCCAGGGAGATGCAGTGCTGTTTGTGTAGTGCATTGTGTTGTAGGTGGGTTTGTTTGTTCTGCTCCTCTGTGGCTGTGGACAATGCACACACATACAGCAGTGTGATGGGAAAACGGTTTTCTTCACAGCTGTGAGCAGGAATATCAGTTGGCGAGTCTTGTGTCTCACACTCACAGTGCTTGTCAAACACTTTGCTATCATGACGGACACTCACCTCTGCTCCTTCGCGTTAAGTCGCTGTGAACGTACATGAACCCCATTTGGAATGCGCGAGCAACGAGCACATGGGCTCACTTGCATTTTGCGATTAGACGTGCGTTTGTGTGCGTGTGTACGTTGTCACCTTTCTCCTGAAACACTATTCCAGCAGCAGAAATAGTCTCTAATTACCTTCATCTTCTTCTGCCTCAGCTAATCAAATTAGACTACATAGAATCCCAATTAAACCCTGCCTGCATCTGATGGCTTTGGGTTCACACACACACACACACACACACACACACACACACACACACACACACACACACACACACACACACACACACACACACACACACTCACACACCGAGGCTCGACTTCACTACACAGTGACACATGTTTACGTCAGTATTATTTTTCGCTTATTTGCACTCAGATGAGTATCGGTTTTAGAAACCTGAGTGGTGAATGGTTTGTAAGCTTCCCACTGACCAACAGAATGACTAAAGTGCATTAAGAATGGGTGGGGAAAGCATGGGGGTAATGCTGCACTCTTTGATGTGGTTTGCATCATTGATTTGTGATAATAATGTAATGCAAAAAAAAGATAGTCAGAGGAAACAGTTATTTATGTAAATTGATCACTCCTTCTTGTGTACATGAGAGAAAGAGAAACAAAACTGGATATGAAGATGTATAGAAAGGAATGAGGAGAGAGAATGTGAGTCATGTGTCAGAGTTTATCTGATCTCTTCAAGGTGAGAACTTCACATTGATTTTGGCCTGTGGCACAGGAGCTCAAGAGTACTGTTGACACAGCATGTACCATGACACCATGTTGGACCCGGCTCCTGAAGGTTAGAGTTGTGCTCAACAGGATGCTTGTATGCTGATCAGACTACAGCTCCAGACAGGCTGGGGCTGTATATATTCACTCATATAACTTCATGAATTAAAAGGGCATAAGGTGCATGGATAGCTGTATGACATGACTTTATATTCCTAGGGCCACTCTCTCAGAGACACATATTTTAACCACCAGTTTATTTTGCCTATTTTTTTTTCCCACTTGAAAGATCAGTAAACATTTTTGCAACGACAGTCATAGTTTAAGGCTATTTGACAAGTTGGGAGAGAGAATGTGTTGTTCTGGATTTGCAGATGTTAAACTTTAAAGCCAAGTTTTTCCCAAGTAACATATGATGATTTATTTTAGTTCTTTTTTGCTCTGCTGTTTTACAGAAAGTATGTTAATGTTCATGCCATCACGCTCACACACATACACAGGCAGACAGAGGAGAGTGGAAACCGTTGCCAAACGACTCTGTTCTGCAGGGCAGCACAGATTCTGTTACATTCCACTATCTTCCTGGCAGACCACACGCTGGCTCGATCGGCAGCCTTCAGAGTTCAGCTGAGCAATCAGGTCCTCACATTTTTAATAAACATTCACACACTTACATCCACACACGCACACATACACTTGAAAACTGGGAAATGCCATTAATCTCAAATGTTCCCTGCCCTTTTAACAGCACCGTAAATGCATGGTGGGTAGAGAAACAAGTTCAAAACAACAGATAGATGAGGTTAGAGGGAGAAGCAGGGTAATCCTCCCTCACGTCCCAGTTTAATGAGGAGTGTGTGAGGCTAAGATTTATGAGGAAGAGGAGTGGATAACCAAAAAACTGTACCACCCAGAGAGAGGGTAATAGGGATGTGGAAACTGCATGTTTTCTTCTCTGGAACTCTGTAGACTGTGTGTTTAAGTGTGCAGTTTTTTTGTAGTGAATGAGGGCGGCCTGTTAAGCTGGCAGCTTTCCAATCATTAGTCGATGGGATTTCAGAACTTAACCATCAAAGCAACTCCTTTGCTTAAGACAAGGACTGAAGAAAGTGCAATTTGTTAATCCTCTCTCCTCCTTTTTGTTCAATGTGCAAAGCATGTGTCCGTCTTGCATAAACATGCAGCGACTGTCTCTATGTGTACTTTCTGATATCGTTAAAGATAGTTTACCCTCACATACCTCTTAAATGAGTATCATCCACCAGCTTCCTGTCTGCACACAGTCATGCTCGGTAGCCTTTCCTCTGGGAAAGGCTGTGTGGCCCTCTCTCCCCCTACGGCCCTCAGAGGGTCCTTAGAGTGTTAACACAGAGAGCTGCAGTGTTTATAGACAAGACTGTTAATGCCTGCGTCACCAGGGGGGCTTCTACTCAATATGTGAGTGTTGGAGGGGTTAAGAATGGCCGACCTCAGGGTGTCAGCAGGAGGTGGAATTGGTCAGAGAGGGGTTAGCAGGTCCTTGGTTGTCGGTTATCTTCCTCACCAGGGATGAATGACCTGAGACTTGGACACATTCAATGCCGTAATGAATGAATAACCCCTGTCTTCTACTTTATTGGCAGATATAAGTTGTGTGTGCGTGTGCATGCGTATATGTATGTGTGTGTGTGTGAGTGCCTCGCTATGGCTGATTGGTGCCGAGCTGCCAGCCTTTCGGCACACAGGAAATGGAAATGAATCGTGGAGGACAGAGAATGGCGAGAGCTCATCACATCCTGTTAAATACTAGAAATGACTCGAGGCAAGGTCTCTCTCTCACTCCCCCCTCCCCTGCCCCTGTCCATATCTTAGCTCACTCACTTACTCTCCTTCACTGTCTGTTTTGCTCAGACAGTGGTCTCAGCATTGGGCGAGTTATCAGTGACTGGGCCTAAAACATCCTATTAAAATTAGCGTCACACACTGAATCTGTGTGCGAGCGAGAGCGTGAGTGTGAGACATAGAGACAGGGAGAGGCCGGATGATGGATGCTAGATGATGGCTGTGACCTGAATAGATGGCTGCGGGCCGGTCAGATGACTTCCTCAGGAGGAGGAGTAATGAGGAGAGGGCACAGGATTACCGCTCCATCACTCTGTGTTTATGGAAGCCTTACAGCGACCACAAAACAAATAGCACAGTGGCTATAGCTGAGTATAAATCTCACACTCTGTGCTCATCCATGCGAGTGTACAATATGTGCTCGAAAAACGACGCCTGTCTTTCCTTTTCTGAAGAGAAAAAAAAAAGCAAAATAAATATGAGGCAGAGGGTTTGATGACCTATCTCTTCCTCACTCACATCCAGCGCTACGGGGCGTTGTGTTTGTGTGTTTACTTGTGTTTATTTGGCTGCTCGGTGTCAGAGTGTAGCCTCGATAGGGATGGTTTCACACCCTCAGGGAAAACTGTACGAGCTGAAAGGTCAGACAAGGTTACATCAGCGGCT
This sequence comes from Anoplopoma fimbria, assembly GCF_027596085.1. Classification (NCBI taxonomy): domain Eukaryota; kingdom Metazoa; phylum Chordata; class Actinopteri; order Perciformes; family Anoplopomatidae; genus Anoplopoma; species Anoplopoma fimbria. The sequence goes on from NC_072450.1 coordinate 16,654,831, forward strand.
CTTAGTGAGTGGACACACATTAACACACTTCCTCTCACACGCTCACACTTTGTGTTGATGCCCTGAGCCCAATAGAGACCAGAGTAACTTGCTAACGGTAAAACACGCTATACACCACTGGTCCAGGAGCGTGTTTCCCTATAAATCCTAGAATACAACCAGTTGAAGGATGATGCATCGATCTGACGTGCTAGACTCTGGAGCTGATTGATGTGGCCTGGCTCCTGGCTCTGTGAGTGTCTGCTCGGGTCTCTCAGCATCATGTCAAGGGAGGTCTCTCAGAAAAAGCTGGACAACTGGGGGGGTGGTTAGGAGGGCGGGAACAGCAGATGAAGGTCAGAGGAATGAGGACTGTAAGGTGAGAAAAGGGCTAAAGGGGGAGGACGAAGCACACAGAACGATAGGACAAGTATTATGTGAGCGGGATGCCGAAATTGCACCAGCGCTTTGTTAGAGATGTGGATCTGGCACGAGAGGGATGAGGTCAGGGGTGTGTGTGGGAGAAGAAAGGCCAGGGATGGATACTGGTGAGTGTGGGGGAGGATGGGCGGTAGGAAGCGGGAACAGATTTGGGGAGGGGCAGCCAGCTGAATACTGGTGGGGAGTGGCAGGAGTGAGCTGGCACTGCGGAGGCGGGCATATGGAGGGCAGGTTGGCACTTTGGCTGCCATCGGAGCGTGCACCTGCCGACAGGGGGAGACTCTGCCAAGAGGGGTGGGAGGGAGAGACGGGGGGGGGGGGGGGGGGGGGGTGTTAATGAAGAGTCTAAGTTTATCAGACAACTGTGTGTCCTCGTCCAATGTAGACTAACACATGAATGCACACATGTGGATACATGCAAGCACACATGTTTGCTCATTCCCCAACACCAACACTGCTAAAAGACACAAACACACTCACGAGTACTTAACTCAGTCTAAAACAAAGAATTGCTCCATTCTCATCCTGTTTGTCTAAATCTAGCAGTCAGATGCACCAAGTGTGTCTCCTGGTAGAGAACAAACAAACAGCCTTGATAATCAGGATAGCATTTAAACCCTTCACTACACAGCAACACACTCCCTAATTGGAATCAACAGTTTTGCTGCTAACTATCTGCTAATTAGATCAGTGAATTCCTCCCTCTCCCTTTTTCTTCCGTCATTATTTGCTACGTACAAATCCAAGTGTTTAACTGAAAAGTCTCCCTGCGTGTAGCGGAAAGCAAGGAGATGATTTATGTCATTGTAACAGAAACGGGACAGTTTTACTGAAAAAATATATTATACTAAATTGAATGTGTGTATAAATATGCATTTTATCGACATGTAAGCTTTTATTAATCGGTGCGTTTGTGTGTTTTGGCTACGCGACACAGACACAGATGCGAGAGCCAAAGGCCAATGCCCTCAATAAGCCGCTGTCAGAGAGGGTTTGTAACAGCCCACTGGAGCCCATCTGTATCCTAACACAGACAAACACATGCACACTCAAACAGATCAGTTTATCTGTGTGTGTCGGGGCAGGCATAAACTATTTTATATTTTACACATTTGGATGTAATATATGCCAGTGTGCATGTGTTTGTGTGTTTGTGTATAGGTGGGTGTCCACAAGTCTGTGCTGTCGGTGAATGGTGAAGGGCAGTGACTCGGTGCTCTGGTTTTAGCCTTGGCTGCGGATATAAGTCTTTTGGCTGCCATGTTTTCCTCTGATCCGCCATCCCCTCTTTCATCACAAAAACCACAGAGAGCAAGGCAGAGGGAGACGGAGAGGTTTAAAGGCTGGCAGCAACACCGTGGCCTTGAGGTGTTATCTCTGCCCCTCACCGTGTTGGAGAGAGAGGTGGAGGGGGGTGAGGAGAGAAATGGACTGTGGGAGTGATTGCAGCCGAGTCCACTTCTCTTTCTTTCTTTTTTTTTTTCCTATGTAGAGCAGGATGCTTAGCAGATGGTCTTGTTACCAGCAAAATGAAAATGAACGCAGTAAAATTTGCTTGTGTTAATTTCTCATCCCCCAGGTGAGACCTCAAGCACTCTTGTACACAGACAACCACACTCAAACATTCTACTCACACATCGCAGTTGCACATGCACGCACACACTGACATGCACGGCATTGCCCTGCTGGCTTTAAGCGCACACCATCTGCACACGGGGAAAGTGTGTCGGAGGAGTGTGAAGCGTGTGCTTTGGCTTAAGGAATGTGTTTCTAATGTTCATAGCCATAGCTTATGTTGCTTTGGAATGTAAAGAGTGTTACAAAACGCTCCGTGTCATCGGTCATCAGTAACCCGGTTGTCAAAAGACATGGGGTTGTTTAAGGGCACAGGCTGACAGAGCTGAAAGAGGGCTCAATTGGCAATTAGAGGTTAAAGGAAGCGAGGGAGTCTGTGCTAACAGGGAGGAGGAGATGGCATGTTCATCCGCAGATGAAGACTAAATCCTTTCATTCTCTCCTCGTCTTCCCTCCCCTCCTTCTCCTGCTTGCTAAGCGGTGAGATGAGAGCTTCTGCTTTGTAACGTTTGCTTCTTCGTGCTTGTGTGTTTCGAGGATCCGGACTAGTCCATAGCTTATCCCTCGGAGTGTGTGTGTTCTGTGAGGATGGAAGCGCCTTAGCCTCCCTTATCGTCTTACAGTAGGACACTCGCTATTGCTGTTTGAACCCTCAGGGGGGAAAGAAAGTAATGGAGGGAGGGAGAGTGAGGAAAACATAGCTTTACCTAGTCTGTAAAGTATCATCATTTGCAGTGATTCAGAGAGAACACACCTGTTTTTGTCCTGTAAAATCTCCCAGATGGCTTTGTAGCAGTGGGCCATGCTTGGTGTCACAATGTTTCGATTTGTAAAGCACAATAGGGACACATAACATCTACATAGCTTTTTGTACTGAAGAGCTTTTTACCAGCCTTGTTAATTCATAGGCAGGAGATAGAGGGCTGGCAGATTTCAAAGATGGCTGTGTTGGAGGGGAGCTAGATGTTCCACAATAGGCTTAATGAAATAACCTTTTACTGTTTTTTTCAAGTTTTCTTTGACCATCACCTCCTGAAACTACTGAGAAAAGGCTGTGATATAAATAAACTCTTAAACCACTTGAATAACAAATTCGTTGGATGATCCTTGACACGTTCATTGCTCTCTACCTGCTTGTGCGAAAATGAAAACAAAAGCCTGGCGGTAACGTTGCTACATTAACAGGAGCGACTGGTGACGCTAAAACAGGTGGGCACTGGTGGTACTGCAGCATGTGTAACATACACACTTGCACACACTAGTGAGTCGGTGGTGTTAATACCAAGCCACTTTACTGCCCACACAGCCCTTGAATGTGAATGAAATGAGTCATATGTGAGGTCACTCTTCACAAACATAGCACACAGAACACATATGTTTCGCCTTGAGCGTACAAAATACTCCTACATATTTTGTGCTCATCATTACAGAACGACCCCGTGCCCTGTGTCAGCGTTAACCCACATGCCTGAAAGAGTGAACTTTATGCACTCAACACACAAAGAGAACTACCTCATCTCCTGTTGCTCTTTAAACTGGCGTTGTGCGGTGCAGGTCTCGGCAGAGTCCTTGATGTGTGCAGAGGAGAGATGATGAGCTTAATGCAGTCTGTCTGTGTCCTGGACGTGACCACCGCATTAATGTAGCTCTAATACAACACTGTCTGCTGAATGCTAATCATGCCACACTCTTTCTCATGCTCTCTTTCTCTCATAAAGTCGTTTGTTTGTGAGACTTGTGAGACAGGGAGGTGAGAGGAGGCAGGCTTCTAAAGGCTGACTGGATTTAACTTGTTGACTGACAGCACCACACTAGATGGAGGTTTGATGTGTAATCGTGAGTTTAATTTGATAGTAGGATCATTTTTGTATCTGAAGATATTATTATTATTGTTTATAGAGAGAGCAACAATTACTGCACATTAAGGCTTTGTTAGATCAAAAAATTCATTACTGAAACGTACACTTCCCTGTCAACAGACACCAACTACACCCGATTCATAGGAGCCCGAACTGTCAGTTCTTGCAGTCATTACATACGTATCCCACATTACCCAAACATTAAGAGGAACTGCGCCTCAGCTGCATTGGGAGCCTCTACAAACGTCCAGAACTCCCTGAATGAAAAGCATCATTTGGCCTTAACACTTGTTGTAAGGCCTTGACATTTGGTCCACCTAAACAAAGCCCTCCTACCTTTCACTCCACCACACACAAACGTATCTCAGGCTGGTTAAATAAACAAGGCCACTTCAAAGCAGATCAGTGCCAACAGGCCTGAGAGGAGGGGAGGGAGGGAGGGACTGCAATACAGGAATGAATCAGGAGGGAGGGGGAGGGTGGAGGGATGTGTGAGCGTGACTGCTATTAATGGCCTAATAATGTATTTGGCTGTTTTGGCAGTTGTGAAAAGGGTGAAGGGGGGCAGAGGGTAAAGGAAAAGGGGTTGACAGCGTGTCACGGCAAGTTAAAAGCAAGCTGGGAGAAAAGAAAAAAGGCCTTGTTTGTTGGGCTAAATGCTGTAAATAACATCAGAGAGTGCAGCTAAATGGAAATCAATGCAATTACCCTATTAGCATGAGCTTGAACTCACACGGGGTGCTGCTACATCTCTCTCTCTCTCTCTCTCTCTCTCCCTCTCTTCATTTCCTCTACATGTATCACTCTGTGCAGGCAATATCTGCCAGACAAATCAGAAAAGCAGTACTTTAAATCATGGTGGTGTGTGTGTGTGTGTGTTCGCAGTGTTCAGTGTGGATGCGTCGAGTGGGCACGCTGGGTTGCCCCTGTTAACTCCACTGCAAGTGTAATGATTTTGTTTAGATTTGCATAACCCCCTTCATCCCCCCTTTTTTAATACCTTAGAATTGCGGGGGGAGATTATGCTGTTAAGTGGTAAGTCATAATTAGATAAATAATTGGTTTGGCTATCATCGTCCCTTTGCCATCTGTTTGAGGGTATGTGTGCGTGTGTGGGGGTGGGTGAAAAGATAGGGGCGTAAGCGTGTGTTTGTGAAAAGGGCGGGGATAATGGAAAAGAACCAGGGTTTTATGGATTATGTTTTAATTTTAAAAAATGATACACAAGTCACCAAAAAGATTGTCCTTGTAGTTTTACATAACACTCCCACTCTTCTTCATCAGTCCATTGGATCGCTCTCTTATACTGAGTGAATGTTAAGTTTAACTCCAGAAACATTGAGAATAAGTGATATCAGAGGCTACTTTCAAACTCAGAGACACACTGAAGTCCTTGTTTACAATAAAGTATCCAAGCTAAGAGCTGCTCCATCTGTTTAATTGATTTGTTTGCTGTCAAACTGTTGTTCTGTGATTGCCAGTCATTGCCATGATGTGTGTTAGAATGTGTTTTTCACAAATTTACAGGTGTTTATGGGTGTTTGTATGTGTAAAAACAACTCTTTGCTGTGTGCCTCCTTCATCTCACAGGTTTATTTTTTTCCTCCGTTCTTTACAGAAACACAGTCACATCTGCTGCTGACTGACATGCATTTGCATGTCTCCATCTGTACTGGCCCCAGCTCTTTCCTTTCCCCATTCTCTATTTGTAGCCTTCCTCCCTCCCTCCCTCTCTCTGCACCCTTTCCCCTTTCTTTATTCTTCTCTTTTCTCCTGTAAGACGGAAGGTAAAATAGTCATTTCTGTAACCTGCCTTTGGATCCCATATTCCCTCTCTTCATCTTTTTTTCTTTCTGGTGCCTCTGTCTGCTGCTGTATTGAGGGGAACAGGCGGTGGGGCTTCATCTCTACAATGAGAGTGAGGAGGGAACAATTTAATCTAATTAGCTGCTGAGATATTTTCCATAAAGAATCAACTCTTAACTAACTGCTGCTGCAATTAGGGCATGCAAGTATAGCATGAGAACAGAGGTACAATGATTGATCAAGTGCGTATGTGTACATGCATATTAGTATGCGTATGTATATTTTGTGCTTGTCTATGTTTGTGTGTTTTCACTTGGGCAAAGTGCTTCGTGGGTGAAAGGGTGTCTATGTGCTCTGAACATTCACACTGACAGCTAACAATTATGCTGCAGCCAGTGTGGCTAATAGAGGAGTGTACATTGTTAATTATGTCACAGCAGAGAGGTGGGAAGGTGGAATACATTTGAATAATGGGAGGAATGATATAACAACGGGCTTCTTAATCTTGGCCTTTTTGTGTGTGTAATGAAGGGTGTCTGTGGATGCCTGTGTCCACTCAGACCCAGGAGCCTTTCAAACATTCATAAAAATAAAACAAACACATATTTACCGTCCCCCACACACACACACACACACATACACACATCCTCTCTCTCACCCTCACACTCACACACACACCCACGGTAACATTGAGAGGCGTGAGAGGCGGAGGGTATGTCTAAGTAGTGCGCTCGTGCCTGGTTTTCCAGATCAATTATGTGTGGCTGGGTGATCGATGCGAGGGCTTAGCGGAGTGGAGAGAGCTAATGGGCAGGTCAGCGGCTCAGACACATCCTGGCTCCCCCTGCCTATTACCACTACGTCTGTTAATAGGCCTCACCACACTCCCCTGTTGCTCTCACACACACACACAAACACACACACACACACAAACACACACACACACACACACACACACACACACACACACACACACACACACACACACACACACACACACACACACACACACACACACACACACACACACACACACACACAGATGCTCGGATAGTAGGAGGAAGGCGAGGAGGGAACACAGCCAAGCGTGCTCTATCCACAGACCGACTCCCTACTACAGTCTTAACCCGTGTCTCTCTCACACATCTTCTTTTTCTCTCAGCTTTAGCTTCTTGTTCTGTTTTGTGCCCTTTGACTTGTTTTTTTTACAGCAAGGCTTTGAGGCTACACCATATGTTGATGCATATGTATGTATGTAAATAAGTGGAGGAGCAGATAAGCAGCATATTTAGAGCCATGTAAAGTAAGTATGAAAGAGATTACTCTGCAACCCTCATTTAATCTCCTCAAAGTCTTCTCTAGCTCACACAGGCTTGAAGACCGATCATCCCCTGCATTTCTAATTGGTTGAGGGATACGTAAGTGTCTTGCGATTGGTCTTGTTTGGCTGTCAGTCAGAAGGTGTCTGATGGCGTTCGGCTCTGAGACTGGGGTCTGGGTTAAAAGGTCAGGCAAGCAAAAAACTGCTCAGCACTAATTGACGTATACACGTTTTATTTCTTGTTGCTGCTGCTTTTTCTGTTTCAGTCAATGTTTGATGCAAACATAGTCCATTAGAAGTCCCAAATTTGGGATCTCAATATTCCATTTTTTTTTCAAAACTGTATTATTTATCTCTCTCTCTCTCTCTCTCTCTCTCTCTCTCTCTCTCTCTCTCTATCTATATATATATATAGAGAGAGAGAGAGAGAGAGAGAGAGAGAGAGAGAGAGAGAGAGATATTGTAATTCAGCAATATTTTACACAATATATTATGGCCTGAAAAAATACGTTCAAGAACGCTGGAAACGACTGTTTTGTTGGTCTTTTGTTTCAATATTTATATTGTATAAGTTTGTTGGCATATTCAAAATGTTGTGATCTGGTATTATGTTCTGAGGACATAGCTATGTGTTTAGTTAACAATTTCATGTTTATCACGGAAAATGAGTAACACTAATACACAATTTTAATCCTTCTCAAAGATAAGAAGTGTTGCAGGGAGATTTTATTAAATAGCATTAGACTATCTGTGCCTAATAAACTGGAAAATAAGTACATTTTCCTGTTGTTGCCACCTCTTGGTTTATCTTAATCAATTAAGATATCTTGCTTCAGTTAAATCATTTTTTTTCTAGAACTGTGGTTTAGGGTTACAAATAGACAAATCTTTAATCTTAGTTCAGGTTTCAACTAGATCACATTGAGAGCTGTAACGATTAGTGAATTAAGTAATTTGTTTAAAAATAAAGGCAACTATTTTGCCATTCATTAAAGCCATTTTATAGACAATTAATCAAGAAATTAATTGTCCTATTAATTGGTAATGAAAAGAATCATTAGCTGTAGCTCTATGCTTTCTTTCTGCTGGTATACTGACATCATTTTTCATATGTGTAGGACAGCTGTGCACAGCTGTGTGGTAACATAATGACGACAGCAGGTCGGTCAGCGAGGTAAAAAAAAAAGTAAAACGGGGGGTGAAACAGTGCAGGGCCTCACTCATCCTTTTTATTTCCCCCCTTATTTACCTTTTCTTTTCATCCATCCCTCTCTCTCTTTCTTGCTCAATCTGTCACTATGCTTAGCCCCGCTTCTGTGTTCCGTGTGGCATCTGATCTGCATGTTAATTACCTCTATTGCCTTAATTTAATATCTGCCTGGGAAGAATGTGGAACACACACCCCAGAGGTAAAGCATATGCCCTGCAAACCTCACTCTCACAAGCACATATGCTTGTATATGCAAAGACAAACACAAGGCCTATCGGTTTTCTTCTATGTTATTTTAGTGCTTCGTTGGATTGCTGGTTTGCTGAGGTGTTATGTGGGTGATGGAGGGAGGAGGCAAAGCCTTGCATAGTCTGGATAGAAGGCCCAGAGTAATAGGGGGCCCAGGCAGGATGTCCAGAAGGGGGGCTGAAGTCTTTTCTAACCCATCCTCTCTGAGTGTGTATCCCCATGGCGAAGGCTAAAAGCGCTGCCACTTGTCGTCCACATAATGGAGGCGAGGCAGGAGGTGGAAGGGGGGGGAGTTTTCGCCATTTGTCTTTGAGAGGGGCTGGGGAGTTCAAAAAGGAGGTGAAAGAGCCATTCTTTTTAGATGCCGTGGGGGAGGAAAGCGTGCATGCTTACACAGGGCAGGGCAATTCATCCACCAGACGCCCCTCTCCACCTTCAATGTACATACTGGCATGTACAACACGTATATGCTGACACACATATATTATGCAGACAATCTCATCCGCTGTACAACCAACCCTACACTACACTACACATCACTTTAGTAGGGAGAACTGGAGTGAGTTGTGAGTTCACAAGGTGTGTTATTCCATCATAGCTCTAATAATAAGAACCATTTTTTATTACCATCTTCCCAACACAGACCCACACACACACACACACACACACACACACACACACACACACACACACACACACACACACACACACACACACACACACACACACACACACACACACACAGACACACTCTCGCTCTCTTTCTCAGCCATGCAACAAGGCTGTGTCTCTAGTGGCTGATAGATTGTAATGAATGTAACAGCAGTCAGATCCTTCAAAAGCCTCTCAAAAGCTTAAGCCCCTTTATTAAATTAAGCTAACGATGCCTAAGGCCAGGTCCACTGCTGAGAGAGAGACAGAGAGACAGAGAGAGAGAGAGAGCGAGAAAGAGGAAGAGGTGGTGCATAGGGAGGTAAAGGCTGCAGAGATAAGGAGGCGGGGGGGAAGGCAATGTTAGGAACGAGGATATGAAATGGCAAGTAGTCAAATCAATGAGGGATGCTGGGAATGGGGTGCGTTTAGTATCAAAGAAAGGAGGTGGAGGCGGTAAAGGAGGGCTGGTGGAGGAGGACAGGAGGAGGAGAAGAGAATACCCTGCAGCCTCCCATCGTTGTACAGCAGTGCACCTGCGGCTCAGAAGAGGAATAGTAATTAGGAAAGGCTCGTTGTGGGAGATTCACAGTGCAAATGTGTATTTTTGAAAGTATGTAATGAAAACATAAATGTTTAACTACTCTGTTGACTTTTTAAATGGGTTCAGCATTGCAAAGCTTTTTTCAAACTATTAATGTTAATTTACATTGTGCAATTAAAGCTGAATCATTGTTATTTGCATGGGGAAGGAACGTTTTACAGGGAGTGTAGCATTTGTGATTCAGGTTTACCTGCACTATACATATTAATAAGCTTGTGTGGAGGGCTGACCTTGACTTAAAAGCTATAAGGCGACTAACAGTCACAGCATTTCTTTAATTTCTTTAATTTAATTACAGTATTTCTGTCGCTCAGATGCATGTAGTCATGCTGAATGATCTGATGCTTATTAAATACCAAAACATATTTCTGAATATTTATTGTGATCCCATAGATGTGCCTATTTTTTCTTGTAATGACATATCCCTAATACCAATGACTAATCACCAGAAATGACTAAAGACTAATAGCTCATTAGTGATCAGTGATAAAAAAAAAAAGACCATAAAAAATGACTAATTGACTTAAAATAATTGTCAACTAAGTCATTTTAATACCCAAATGACTGATTATTTGACTAATTGAACAGAAGGGGGCTGCCTTGGTGTCTAGCGATCTGTCCTGGGGGTAGCATGTGTACAGACAGCAGGCAGATCAGAGGCTGAGGTCTCGAGCTGCATCGTTAGTCAGGATACCTTGTCTACCTGCTCACTCTCTCGCTCTCTCTCTCGCAGGTCAGGTAGAGGTGAGGGATACACTATCACTTGGATGAAAGACAACACACGCAGGCATAATCACGAACAGCACAAATACAAGCACACACACACGTTAAGTCATGCTGCTTAAAGGGGAACGCTGTGTATGCTGGGTAGTGTTTCTTTCCTATGCTGTCCTTTCCTTATGTGAGCACGGAGAAGTGAGCTGTGGTATGAGACACTTTATTTATAATCAGGCCTGCATTTGATCTAATGCATCGCAGCAATTAGCTATTTACAGCACAATGTGAAAAGGGCCTCATCCCCGCTTCCTCCCCAGCCATCACCTGCTTAATCCTTATTTTCATCCTTGGCTTTAGGAGCACACACTGTCTTTACTGCTTACAAGTGTGGCTTTGATTTTACAGCCGGTGCAGTCTCTGGTATCTAATCCACAGTAAAACCATTGATAAGCCAGAGGGGAAGAGGTTGTCAGCTGAGGCTTCTCTGTGCTTTTGGTGGGTGACTGTCCCCTTGTGGACAATTGATGCAATTACTCTTCTTTTTATTAACCTACTGTATGTAATGTATGGTCATGCAATATTAGTAACGAGCAAAACAGAGCGGTCTTATTCTTCAATATCTGTTGGTTATTGCAAACTGTGGTTAAAGCTTAAGTTTCATCCAGATTTAATATATTTCATTTATGAACTGGTAAGTCACATGACCTCTAATAGCTTTTGGAGATACTAATATCACAACTGATCTAGTGTTATTGGTTTGGATGTATTATTGGAGAAGACAATAATGCAGCCTTCAGCAAGTTTAGTGTAACACACCACTGAGGACAAAGACACATAAATTATGCTGTGTATCTTTATGGCGTTACAGTAGGAATATATGTATTTCTTAAAACTGTTGCTTTGTATTTTGCGTGGTAGCTAAACAGAGCTGCAGAAAATGTATTAATTAACAATGAATTCGCTAATACCCCTTAATTATCCTCATTGATCTTAGAACCGCTCACTGTTCAGATCATTGCATTTTTAAAATCGAATAAGCTTTTGATTGGCATTGCGTGAGAAAGACAATCCATGTTAAAATAGGCAACACTGGATATTCAAATGAATGAAACCAAAAAAATCAATAATATGATCTGTCAAAACATAAATAACGCGGGCTAATTGTTGTTTTAGAAGAGTAGATGAATAAAGAATAGATGGCTATATATATTATATTATATTTCCCCCTTTTTTTATTTGTCATACTGAATTTGTAGATTTGTCACAGATTTGTGGTTATTTTAAATGAACAGGAAGTGACTCTCTCTCTCTCTCCTGGTTGGGGATGGACGGGACATTCTTTATCCCATTGGGGGGACGGGACGGGACGACAATGCGGGGTCAGCCCTGTGGTCCGGAGGCGTGACGGCGGTGGGGTGGGGGGTGGGGCGGGGAGCAGGTGCTTTTTACCCCCGCCCCCTCAGGCTTGTCTGTCTGTCTTGTCTGTCTGTCTGTCTGTCTGTCTGTCCGGCCCCCTGCCGGAGAGGAAGCCCCACCTCCCGGCTCCCAGCAGCCGGCCGCCTCTCTCCTCCTCTCCCCGGCGCTCTGCTGTGCTCTGCTCCGTCCCCGTGGCCACGCTCGGCGTCGGAGCTTCCTGCGTGACAACAAAGTGCAGACAGACTCTCTGTTCTCCACGGAGGATGGACCCGCGCGTCCCCCGCTAACGGAGGGAGAACGCGTTACTGGTTTAAACACTGGATTAGCCCGTACTTGTTTGCGGTGAGTAATTCCGTGTAAACCTGTGGTCATGTTTTCAAACCCGGAGCCTGTATTGTGTGAACGAGCACACGGTGAGGGTTCATGTTGAGGAAGTCATTGCGATATCGAGGAAACGGGTGCTAGTTTATTTATTTTTTTCTCTTTTTTTTTTTTTTTTTTTTTTTGTCGAAGGTCTGTGCCGAGCCCTTGTGTATGTCCGCGGGTGTGCGCGCATATGTGTGTGCGTTAATATGTGTGTGTGTGTGTGTGTGTGTGTGTGTGTGTGTGTGTGTGTGTGTGTGTGTGTGTGTGTGTGTGTGTGAAGGAGAGCGCGTCAGTGCTGCTGAAAGAGAAAGAAGGAGCCGCGATTCAAACTGTTTGTGTTATTATTGTTATCTGGTGTTTATATGCCGGCTTGTTACTTTTTTTTTTTTTTTTTTTTTTTTTTTTTTTTTTTTTTTTTTTTTTAATAAAGACAATCGTGTTTTAAAAATGCAGATTAGCCTTAAGGACTGAAAGGAATAGCGGGCGACCCCCACCCCCTCACATTAACTTCTTGCAACATTGTTCCTGGTGCGCTGTTGTGATTATGATGTAAAGCAAAGCCCACAGGGTTTCTGCTCGAGACAGTTACGCTCACTGTAGGCCCTTTTAATGTACAATTGTATTATTGGCTTTGCTTGGTCTGTAATTCGTAGTCAGTTACAAGTGAATGGAGAGCGTCCGGTCCGGACTGCTGCTGCTGCTGCAGATTAGTGACCACTGTCCATGAATGGGACGTTTTCTCTGTATAAATGTGACTGCGATAGTGACACATGGTGACCATTTGCTGCTCTCTGAGGTGAAGGCTCTGACCCCGTGTGTGTGTGTGTGTGTGTGTGTGTGTGTGTGTGTGTGTGTGTGTGTGTGTGTGTGTGTGTGTGTGTGTGTGTGTGTGTGTGTGTGTGTGTGTGTGTGTACACACGTGCGCGTGGCAGGTGGACCGTGTTGAATCACTTCCCACGCGCTCCTTCACTTTTTCTTGAACTCCAGGCGCACACAACAGCTGCTTCTGTAGAGACACACACACACACACACACACACACACACACACACACACACACACACACCTCTCGTGTTTAAAAAACGGGTCTACAAACACAGCCGTGAAGCAACAGGCTTTACTGAACAAACTGTGCTGTGGGTTGAGTTTATCTGCAGCCAGAAGGAGCCTTGATGTGTGTGTGTGTGTGTGTGTGTGTGTGTGTGTGTGTGTGTGTGTGTGTGTGTGTGTGTGTGTGTGTGTGTGTGTGTGTGTGTGTGTGTGTGTGTGTGTGTGTGTGTGTGTGTGTGTGTGTGTGTGTGTGTGTGTGTGTGTGTGTGTGTTAGTTAGCTGCTGCTGATAAGGTTGGCCATAACTGCACGCGCAGGGATTAGAGCCTCCTGGCTTTTATAGTGAGGCTGCCCTGTTGGTTTATTTAACAGCTACTGACTGGTGCTAGAAATAGGTTAATCATTACATGGGCATCAGTCTGCCATGTCAGATACCTGTGTGCTGTCATTTTTGGGCATATTGTTGTGTCCATTATTCTCTCACTGCTACTTGCATGTTATACAGACTGGTTTTCTCTCAAGTGCCCAAAATGTCTCAGAGCAGCACAAGGTTCAGAAAAATAAACTATGGGGACATTAAAAATACATGAGGGGAGGGGACACACTTATTTTCCCCAGTTGATACTGGGAGGCAATGGGAGGTGCTGTTGTTATTGTTGCTTCACTTGTGCTGACCCTACAGGTGGGGGTGGCGTTTCCTCTTCTCTTTTGCCACACACAGTCCCAAGAAACCACCACAAACAGAAGATTTCAACTTTTTATGGACATTGTTTTAGGATATTTTTTATTTTATTTCAATATAAAATTACGATAATTATCTTACTAAAGAGGCTATTTGGCCAGGTTTCTATCTGTAAGGTGCCAGCTTTCAAAATAGAAATTTTAATTGAAAAACATTGCCTGGAAACAGCTGTGAGGTGTGGATCTGGGAATTTAGTCACTTTGGACGTTTTTCCTCATGAACAGCTGGATGTAATATGACACACGGCCATTCTATCTTATGGTTTTCAATCACTATATGTATTTTGATGAAGGTCTTTTCTAGTTGTATTAGTGTTTCATCTTCTGTCTGAACTGTCCCATTTATGGTAATGGTAATGGACTGTACTTGTATAGCGCTTTTCTAGTCTTCCGACCACTCAAAGCGCATTTACATTACTAATCAATCACCCATTCACACCCATTCATACGCTGATGACAGGAGCTACCATGCAACCTGCCCATCAGGACCCTAACTAACATTCATACACATACATACACCGCAGGCACAGCCAATTTGGGGTTAAGTGTCTTGCCCAAGGACACATCGGCATGGACTGCCGGAGCCAGGGATCGAACCGCCTGATTGGAGGACTACCCTGCTCTCCACTGAGCCACAGCCGCCCCTTATGTCACACACTATGACTATTGCCATACAGGAAAACATCCATACGAACACACACACTTAACCCAGCATTTGACCTCTGACTGCTGTCACAGGTCAATCTCTGATTGCTGCGTTTCAGCATAATGTGTCATCATACTGATGTTAACATGATTTACATCTTCAGAAATCGTTAAGTGAACATTTAGAGAAAAGAGCAGTTGTTGTCATGCAATAGTTGTTTAGTAAGCGTGCCAGGGAGCTGCTAGATTAGAATAACTCACTGATTCAAGATATGTGAGGTACAAGTGATTTTGATTAATGGCATAAATGTGAACTGAAACTGGTTGGATATGATGGACACACTGTGTGGGCGATTTGTAATGTGTTTCAGTTGTGGCCCGCCTGCCTGCTATACTGTGCCTTTGTGTCACCCAACACCACATTATACTGTAGGGTCATATGAAATATCCTTAAGTGTTAAGCAGTTGTATACTGCATGCTTGTTGCAATAACACAACTTCTCTATGCGGTTTAGTTTATTTCCCCACCTGGTAGACATCCACTTTGCCCGGCATAATGTTGGAGAGCAAACAATAATACTGTCGTGGAAATTTCTCCAAAATGCTTTGACACATGCTTAAATTATTGACATGCAAACATCAACCAAGGGGTCAGAATTTACTTGATATATGCGAGTGTCATAGTAATAGCAAAAATACTTTTCCAGTGGCAGTAATCTTAGATCTGGATTACTTCTGAAATGCAAGAAAGTATTTTCATTCAAACAAACTCAGTAACATGGACAAACATAACCTGCTTGGTAGACGCTGCATAAGCTATTTCTAGGTGGATTTATTCTCCCTCCTCACATACTTACATGTGTCTGATGGTTCAGGACATGATAAGCGCGTAAGATTATTTATGCAAATCTTGCGCTGGGAGGAACAGAATTTCTCGCTTGTGAGCTGCCATTTAAAATTTATCGAATCCTGCATACTGTGATAGCGCCTATACCAGGCTGGCATGTTTTCAGGTGTCGTCGTCGTCCTGTTTGTCATGCTGCGGTAGCCTGCAGTGCTGTGAGTGTCTGGGGGCTAGACGGCAGCTGTGTTGAGCAGAGTGTTGGTGACAGTTTGTCTGTGGCAACAGCACCTGGCTCTGTTTAGAGAGTGATTAGGAGAGTCCCAAGCAGCTCCCCATGCTGTTTACACAAGGAGCCTGGAGTTAAAGGTGACCCACTTTGCATTTCCTTATCAACAGCCTCCATTGATAGCTTTGAATAGCACAGACTGTAGAGAGGCCTTTGCATGGGTTTACATGGTATTCTATTAGAGAGAATGGGATGTGTTTGACTGGGCGAGGCTTGGATTTGACTAGCATTACAACAATATCCTGAGGAAAATGTGGGTGCACAGTGCACACACCGCTCTCTTTTGTGTGTCAGGAAAGGTCTGCTGTGTGGTCTGCCAGTGTGATGGAAGCAAAACCACCGTTGGATATTTAGGAAATACAGGTTTTCCTCAGCCAACATGTCTCCATCTCTTGTATCTCTTCCATCTCTGTCTGCTTCTCTCTTTCACACTCTTGATCGCTCTTGTTCTCTTCCGCTGGCTTCCTAACTCTCCAGGTGCACCTGTTAGACTTCGTGGAAGACGGCCCTGTTTGATGCCTTTTCCCTTTTCTGGATCGCGAGAGCAAGTGTGAGTGATTGAGTTTGTCTAAACGTCCCCTACTGGGTGTAAAAACAGGTAGTAAAGGTAAGCTGTAAATGTGACGACCAGTGAAGACAGCTGAACAAACGGGTCATAAAGTATTTATCTGAAGGGCAGTCGAACAAAAAGTTTGTTGTGCAGTCAGACAGATTCACAGGTAGAGGAAGGAGACGTAAAGTAGATAGCTGTAGAACCAAAAACTTCCTTTGGCTCATTTATTTTCATGCCTACTGCGTTTTCTTTTTCTTCCATATTTCACTGATAAAGCTTCTTATCACTTTGTGGGTGTTTATGTGTGTGCGTGCGTGTGTGTGTGTTTGCGCTCTGTGTGTGAGAGCAAGCCTAACCTGCTCTGTAAACTTGGCCTTTGTAGAGACGCATGCATGTGTTCCTGCGTCGCCCAGCATTGCTGTTAAACACAACCTCATTTTCACCCCCAGGTTTTGTGTATATGCGTGTATTGTAATATTGTATATTCACCTGGTGATAAACCACATTCAATTATTGCTAGACAATTAATTGTACATACAATAAAAATTTTGAGAGCTCACACGAAACAGTAGCCTGATCTCTCGTGACAGCAGGGAAGAAGTCTGCAGGTAATGTAAACAAGGGCTGGTTCCCAATAGAAGCTGCATTATAAAAAAACTCATTTAAAGTTAGTTCCCTTATATCTGCTGTTGTTGACAAGTAGATGTTGCTTTTGTGAGAGTTTAATTGAGAATTTTGGTCTTTCTGTTTGCATGCTGTCCTTGAACTTATCTCATATACTTTGTGTACATACCACATACAGATAAGTAGTAAAAACAGTAACAGATCGTAGCTAGCATCTGCATTTCCCTGTTGATAGTAGTGGTATTAGTTGTAGTTTATTGAACGTGAAACTTTTTGGGAACACGCTGTAGATAATGTACACATCTCTTGTTCACTCTCGTATCTTCATCTGTGGTTGTGTATGGGTGTGTCAAGCAGATGTTAACAGGTGCTTAGTCACGTAATTTGACCCATTTCTCTTCAGGAGAGTTCCCTTTTTTTTTGGTTTCACTTTACTTATTTTTCCCTATTTCTTTAGACTTGGCTTGATTTATATCTTTTTTTTTTAATCTTGTTGTTTTCACACTTTGTTACTCTGTAAACATTTCTCTGTATTTTTGTTTGCCAAACTTGTTATTGTGTTTGTTGTGCCGCAAAAATGAAGCGCCAATGCAAGCTAGTTGAGTTGAGGCAGAGTCACGCTGTTCTTTCTTTGTTGTCATGAAGTCCCATGCTTCAGGAACCGTTCCCTGAACTGCATCGGCCACGTGCTTCTTTCATATCCAGTGGGATATGAGGAGCACACAGCACATTGCTCAGCAGTGGAGTAACTACCAGCAACATTTTCACAATGTAAACTTTGTTTTTAGAATAAAGCCAGTCTTGCTACATTCACCACACCATACCACACTAGATATCTTTAGATTATTTGTATTTTTCTGTAGCTGATGTTTGCTTCTGTCGTTTTCATACCTCAGGGCCTGATAAGCATTAGCCAAACAAACGCAACACAAGCAACATGAGAGCAGTAGATAAGGGAATCATACACACACTCAACACTGACCATACTTGACTATTGCCCTCACCAAATAGGGCCGCTTTCATTCAGCATTTTTGGTGTGTGTTCCTCTGCATGTATCATACTGTGTGTGGGTGTGGGTGTGTTGTCTATCTGTCTGGTCTTTGTGCTTTCTCCAGTCACACTCTCACCATATAACCCAGCATTGTGCTAAAGGCTACTCTTCAACAAAGGCCTTTTCTTTTGCTATCACATCATCATCTCTCTTTTCATTTCTATCTCCGTCTGCTTCTATCTCTCTCCAACATGTCTGTCTGTTTGTCTCACTCGCTTCCTCTGTTTCTTTCTCTCTCTGTAAGAGATATCTCTTATATATATCAGCTGACCGTCATATTGTGGTTGTCTGTTTGTTAACATGCTTCCTTGTGTATGAGGTCAAGGGCAAGAAGTGACGTTGGTTTTTGTTGCCATGTTTTTTAAGCAGCTCATGTACAGAGCTCCATGCCTATGTTGGTGGCGGCCACAGTCGCTATGTTAAACGTGCTCTCACAGAAGATCTAGTCGCCAGCTAGACTTTTTTTTTCTGGCTGGTATTTGCATTACTAAGGGATATCCATTTGGGCCACTCTTATGGAAATATTAAATCTGTTTATATCTCGTTTCACATCTTCCATATGTGTTGTTTCTCATATCAGTTCCACATTAACCTTATGTGCCACCCCTATGCAAAAATCTAAATACCTAAAATAGATACACAAGAAGGAAAAAGTCTGCATTAATGCCATTGCATGGCTTTCACATAGCATTAAATAGAAAATAGTTATGACATGCTTATAAATTGACTCTCATGCTGCTCACTGGGAGTGGACAGAAAACTTTTTTCTGTCCAAAAAACTAACTTTTCATTCCTCTGATATATGCTACAGAGAAGCAGGATATCATCCTATTTGAGAAGTTGGAACATGAAAAATTGGTGCAATACTTATTATTACTATTTCTGCTTGATTAATGACTGAAACTATTCATCAATAATCAAAATAATTCCCAATTATCTTCCGGTTGATCATTAATCGAATTATCATTGTGGCTCCACTTTAAGCCAAGGTCATGTGAAACCTATGGTAGCTGTGTTTCTTTTATCTTGGAATGAAATCTTGATTCATAGATACTGCCTGTGTAGACTTGGGAAGTCATGAGGATTTGTGCTTTGGAAAGAATGGGTCATTCATTTGTCAGCACAGAGCACATTCATTTTAGGCCCTGATTTCGTGGGGTTGCACACATTCCACTGGTCCAGATAACAACCAAGCAATACCAATGCTGAAATTGATTGTAAGCCTACACTAGAGCTATTAGGAATAATCTTGTTTGACCCTTAAAGGGTTGTAAAATAATCAAATGCTTTCACTGAGCTGCAAAAAGCTAGTCCAATACTTGAAACTTAAAAGCATAAAGGCCACCACGGGTCTCAGCTCTGTGGCCAACAGAAACCTTGTCGTTGTGGCTATTCGCTGAGACTTGTGTCCATGGTGACGGCGGGTTGTCTTCCGCTCGCCTGGAGGCAATGGGTTCACTCATCAGTCCATACAACATCCACACATTCAGACGTACACATACATGTACAAGCAGGAACACACACTAATTATACCAATTACAAGATTACAACAGGGCAACTCTCAGCAACCAGACCCTGCTACGGAAAGTCAAGTTGCTGCTCTCTCTCTGTGTGTGTGTGTGTGTGTGTGTGTGTGTGTGTGTGTGTGTGTGTGTGTGTGTGTGTGTGTGTGTGTGTGTGTGTGTGTGTGTGTGTGTGTGTGTGTGTGTGTGTGTGCGTGTGCGTGTGCGTGTGTGTGGAGCCGCTTGGGAGTCAGGGCCCATGCAGAGCACTTGGAGTGCTAATTAGGCAACCACAACCCAGCAGAGTACATCACAGAGAGAAAGAGAGGATGGAGGGGGGAGAGAGAGGTTGAACAGAGGATGAAGTGAGGGGTACATGTAGGGGAGCTGGCAAAAACAGTGCTCATCTCCTGAGGAGAGAGAGACACACAGAGAGACAGTTGAAAGATGATGATAACTGAAATATGTTGCATGCAATGATGTCCCCAGGCTCTAAGAGCTTTACAGTACAGAACAATGCAATTTATCCTCTGTGTGGGCTGTCTGCACCAAACGGCATCACAGGTACAGCAACCCGTGAAAAGCTCCATGGCGGATCCTTCTTTGTTCGTCTTTGCTTCTATTTGCGCTACGAGTTCATGCGAGAATTCTGCAACATCTGTCGTATCTCCCTGCCCTGCTGGGAAGAGCCACACACTGCCACCTTCCTCCCATCTCTGTAGCAGGTGAGGTTGATTAAAACAGACAGTCGACAGGACCCGGTGATGATGATGATAGTGAGTCAGAGCTGACTCCCTACCTTCTCTCTCAGTCAAAACAGCTGGGCTAGGGCTGAAGCTGGCCCTCTCATCAGGGGAGAGACAAGACTGTGTCCCCCCTCAGCGAGAGGCTACAGAGGGCACAGCCACACAGACAGCAGCTTGACTCCTGGAGCACAGACCACAAAGAGCCAGAGACACAGACAGAGGGCTTGTGTGTGTGCGTGTGCGTGTGCGTGTGTGTGTGTGTGTGTGTGTGTGTGTGTGTGTGTGTGTGTGTGTGTGTGTGTGTGTGTGTGTGTGTGTGTGTGTGTGTGTGTGTGTGTGTGTGTGTGTGTGTGTGTGTGTGTGTGTGTGTGTGTGTGTGTGCGTGTGTTCACACTCTCTAAGCAGCACCGTGAAGCTTAACCAGACTGTTCTGTCATACGCCCACGCTGGTGTCTCAGAGAACACAGCCACACTCTCCCCAGATGATATGCGTGCGAGCGCACACACGCATACATATACACACACACACACACGCACAACCCTAGCAACCCCTACCACAGCCGCTATGTAATTAACAGACAGAGGAAATGGCGCTGTTGGGGTGGGTGAGTCGGATGCAGGGAGGAGGAGAGAGGGAGAAAATCATCCCAGCTCGTGCCTACCCTCAAGACACAATCTGCTTCTCTGTGTCTGTGTGTGTTGGATAATAAAAGAGAGGAAGGCGAGGAGAGGGAGAGAGATGCTGGCTGGCCCTTTTGAAATCTCTGGGTTTGGGGGGGAGAGGAGAAGTAAGAGGTGAGGAATGAATAATAAGGTGTGCGCCCACATACACAGCTGTATCATTTAAAGCCACACAAGGTAAAATACAGGAAGACTGCTCCCTTTGCTATTTGCACAGAGGTGTGTTTGTGTGTGCGTGTGTGTGTGTGTGTGTGTTGAAGACCGTGACGGTGAGCCAGGTCAGAAGGAGATGTACTCTGTTCTCTGCTGTAGCTACATAATGGAGGCCTGCTGTATAATGACAGCTCAGACACAGGCAATACTCGCTGGCTCCCTTTTGGCTTCTTGATTGATATCTCTCTCTCTCTCTCTCTCCCCCTCTCTCCCCCCCCCCCCCCCCCATCTCTTGTTTCCCTTTTCTTTTCCCTCCTTTCTTCTTTTCTCTCTCATTTACCAGTGGAATCGTTGCCTTTGATTCGGCTGCTCTGTAGCCACTGTGCTGCCGTTTCAGGATTTCTCTGATATTAGGATTTCTCTTTGGTGTGGAGTGAAAGAGATGGCACGCATGCGCACAGACATGCACTCAAAAAGGTGTGCTAACACTCGCACACACACTCACACATACACATCCGTTCTACAGTGCCCGAGGCTAGTTTGCCATCTCATCTCAGAAGTCAAACAAACCTGGAACTACCAGAGCAGGTTTATCCTGGTGTGTGTGTGTGTGTGTGTGTGTGCGTGTGCGCGTGCACATTTGCAAGTTTGTGTGTTTTCAAGGCACATGACCATAGTATTAGTGTGAATGAACATTTACGGACGCTCTTGAGGGTTGGTTCCTGCTCTCCTGTTCGCTTTTTGGAATGCCTGCCTGTCCAGCTTGAAGATTCTCTTTTGTTCTTTTATCAAAACCTCAACGGCTGCTACGGGTAAAGTACCTGAGTCATATTAATAAACAGTATAGCACTTACTTGTTGAGTTTGGCTGCCACAGATGAATGTTTCCTGCTGTCACTCTGTCAGTAGGTGTCATTTTTTTAAGCTCACTTTAGGTCAAAACACTCCCCTGATGTGGCTGTGGTTATGGCTATAATGCCCATGTTACATCCTGTTTTGCTAGGTTGGTTTCAACAACATTGCAGCATCTCTGGTATTTTAAGCGCCCACCTTCTTTAATCTCTGTCTTTAGTAGAAGTCTGCTCACGCTGAACTTCTAACATACCTTCCTCCCATCCTTTTGACCGCCCTGTTGGCACGTATTCAGTCAGTCAACCGTTCATGATGACATGTACTCATAAAGCCGACTCAAAATCCCCTCTGTGTCTGTGCTGAGCTACTTACAGCAGGTCATTTCAGCAGGCTGGATGTTTGAACCTGTGTCCTCTGGTTGAAGTATACGCTTTCCCAGTGAGTCATGCCTCCATTTTTAAAAAACCTGCGCTCTGCTATCACGAGCAACTGTGATCATAGTTCATGATCTGAGGGGGTTTCCTCTTATCTTCGACAAGATGGCATGGTAAAAAGTGTTGCTTATCTTGATGATGTGGAGGCTTGCTGGTCTACAAACTGCAGTAAACGTATGTTGCCTGCAGCTCTTCACCAGTTCACTCCACATCTTGTTTACTATTCCTGGCTGCAGTGTTTAAAACCATACGCCTGGCTGAAAAAGCACAAAGAAATGTCCTCATTCCACTGTGTAGGTTAATTTCAGTTATCAGTGGTTTACTCATCACAACAACAATGGGCTTAACTTCCTGTGGCTGCTTCACATTAATCGCTTTCTCCTAGGTTTCTGGTGATAACTGTTTAACGTGAAGCAGTGGTAAAAGTTCGATTTGTTTTGGCAAATGCAGCTTCTGATAGTACAGCAAGGAAGACGATAATCAGGAAACGGCTAGGGTGCTGCTATTTGGAGGAAAGTAAGAACAGGAATGTAGGAGTGGAACAAAACACCAAACCACAGAAGCTATGTTACACAGGAGTTACAAAAGAATTCAAAGCTGAGCACAGCAAGACATTTAGAAATGTTGCTTTACTTGCCTGCCTGACCACACACGTTGAGCCGGCCAGTTTATAACGCTGACACATTTAGTGCTCATTTGAGGGCAGACACTGACCGGTTTGGCTCAGTTCCTAAGCAGCACTGCAATATTGTGGCATACCTTAAATGTGCTTTACCCAGCCTCTAGAAAAGGGTCATCATCTGCCGCCCCAGTGAAGTAAGAGCGTGAGAACACAGTGTAGGCGGTACGGCTCCAGTTCATGCTGCACTGGACTCGACCAAGCCAGGTAGGTGGCTGTATCAGATAGACGGGCCAGCAGCACTTCTCGGCGAGTTTTAACGAGCTGATAGACAAATCCCATCCCGGTTAAAGATTAACCGCAAGCTAGAGCTGCCACTGCATTATCTCCCCATTGGCCGGGGCAAACAGGAGCCAAGAGGATTAACTTTACATGACTGTCTAAGAGAGAGAGAGAGGGAGAGAGAGAGGGAGGGAGAGAGAGAGAGAGAGAGAGAGAGAGAGGAGGGAGGGAGAGAGAGAGAGAGAGGGAGAGAGAGAGAGAGAGAGATGCATTCCAAACAGCAAAAGGGTGAAACAGTGTGTCTGTGAGTGTGTTTGTTTGACTATAGGAGTTAGTGATCGGCTTTGCTCCCAGCGGGGTGTTAAAACTGTGTGTTTACTGTATGCCATTTAGCAGTCAATCTGCTGCTGTGTGTGTCTCTCTCTGTGTGTGTGTGTGTGTGTGTGAATGGGCGGGATAATGTTTGTGTGTGGTTTGTTGTAATCTACATTCCTCTTCTTTCAGGGCTTTGTTTTGTTTTCCCTTAGGGCGTAACAGCATTCAAAGGGTTAATTGCATCAGGAAGCTTGGCGTATAACCGACTCCTTTAACCCTTTGGGGTTGTCAGCAAAAAAAAAAAAAAAAAAAAAAATTAAAATTTTTGCCACAGTGCCTAAAGGTCTCTTAAGATCTTTGCATTAGGGTTGTACAGCGTGGAAGTGGATGCAGCCTTTGTCATTTTAATAATCCATAATATCATTTAAAATCTCCTTTTCTTTGGTGTATCACTGGATTAAATGAGTGTGGCATATGCCGTTTCATCTTCAGAGGGTGCCCTCTGATGAACTGGGAGACAATGCCATCTGCTGGATGTTTGAGGAATGTAGAGCCAGGGACTGCCTGAAATACTGAGGAAGTGTGTAACTTGTAACTGAGTGCTGTAAAGACGTGAAGGCAGGCTCACTTCAATTCATAAGACATTAGAGGCAGAAAAGGGAAAGCTATGAAGGCACCTGCAACCCCCTCAGCCCCTGCCATGATATGGGATCGATGCTGGGGTTGCCTCATACAAGCTTCATTGACGTAGACAGCCAAAAAAAAAACCACTCTCAGGGTGATCCTTGTGATGCCAGACAGGAAAGGGGTGGAAAAGTGTACAAAGATAGAAGAGAGTGTGGCGGTCCTGTGCTTTCTCAGGGGAGTCCTGAGGAACAGAAAGAAGCTTTGTCGAGAGGTGGCCTTCGGCACAATGCTGGCCACCGTGTAGCTCATAATCTCTCTCCATCATTGCTCTTGCTCCCTCGCTGTTGCGAGAGAAGAAGCGAGTGACGGAAGGAGGAAATGACTAAAGAAACGACTCATTCACACCCCTGCAATGACAGCAGGACGGACAGAGGGGAAGTCAAACCCACGCATTTACCCTTTTCCTAGCTCCTCCACCACCGACATCTATTACGCATTGCTCTCCTCCACCCTGATAAGAACTCCTCGTTATTATAGTGCATTTGTCTGCTTGTAGCCCGTGTGCTGTGTGTGATGCACGTTTCTTTGGTATTCCTTGTCGACTTCCTTGTTTATATGAAATGGTAAAGGTCTTGGATTTCTTTCTTACACTCCAATTTTCACGATGAGCGTTTTCAGTTGTTACAGAACATTTATGCCAATAAAGCAAATTTAATTGAGTAAGATATTCTAACACAAAAGGTTTTTCTCTTTAATACCGTCAGGTTTGACACAGGCCAGGACTTGTCCTGTTTCTCTTTCCTTCTCTCTTTCTTTTTGTGTCTCAAGAAGGAAAGTGCACCTCTCATATTTACCCCCCCATCCATCTATATACATGCACACATCTATACACTGCTTGTCACTCCCCAGCAATGGGGTCAGATGTTATGACCGGCTGAGCACTCTCCTCCTCCTCAGCTTCTCTCCTCTCCTCTCCTCTCCTCTCCCCTCCCCCTCCTCCAGCTCGCCTTGGCAGGGCATGCATGCCTGTGTCTGTTATCTACAAATGGCTGAGGAATTATAGGTTGAGAGGGGAGGAGTGAGGGAGAGTGTGAGAAGGGAGGGCTGGAGGGGAGGGATGGGGGGCTGGGTGAGGTCATGTGACATCGCAGCAGCTGCTAGGCTAAGAATTTCTGTTTTCTCACTTAGAGAGCGCGAGAGAGAGAGAGAGAGCAAGAGCAAGGAGGGGAGAGAGATAGGCAGCGTGTGTGGTGTGTTGCTTTGTTAGATAAGCTCTAAACGGTCTTTGTGAGCGTCTGCGCGAGAGACAGGAAGGCGGCCGGGCAGGGAGGCAGAGAGGGTGGACGGGTGAGAGGAGAGAGATAGACGGAGAGCGAGAGAGAGAGAGGGGAGCAGGAAGATGGTGTGTGTCCCGTCGGTGGCTGCCGGTATGCGCTGTTCCGGGCTCAACGTGAAGATGCAGCCATGGGGGATCCAGGCGGCTCCATTCCTTTGTGCAGTAAGGAGCTTCAGCCACGCTCTTAATCTATGAGGGAGGGGGGGGGGGGGGGGGGGGGGGGTCATGAACTGCTGCCAGACCTCCGGATATGTGCTCCTGTGTGTGTGTATTTGTCAGGCTATTGTTGTCGCTGCTTTCACTGTGTTGGTCGCATGTGTGCGTCATGGTTTTATGTGCGTGGTCGATACAGGCAGAAGTACGGTGTGCTCTGTATCTATAGTGTGTTAGGTTCTGCAGAAAGTTTCTTGTGTACATCTTTGACTCCCCCCCTCTCTGACTTTCTCTAGAGAGGGAGGGAGGAGCAGCACGCTAATGTCTTGACAAAGTCACGTTACTAGACTGGGCAGTGTTGTGTGTGTGTGTGTGTGTGTGTGTGGGTGTGGGGTGTGTGTGTGGGGTGTGTGTGTGTGTGTGTGTGTGTGTGTGCGTGTGCGTGCTTGTCTCTGAATGGCGTAGTGTGCGTTGTTCAGACAGTAGTCATTGTTGATCCCATATTAATTGTGTGCTGGGTTCACATTGAGTGCACTGGGTAACTGGGAGGTTACAGGCAGGACAGCTCAAGAGGTGTTGGGAATGTTCACTCTCTCATGCCTGACTCGCCGCTCTGTGTGTCGACACATACACACGCACTCACACACACGCACTCACACACACACACACTCACACACACACACACACACACACACACGGAGGGTGCTGTGCCTCTGCTCTCCTCTCAGGAGGGAACATGATCTTTTTATAGCCCTCTCAGCCTCTGGTGTAAACCCAGATATAACTCCTACTTATTTAATTGTGCTATTGATATACTGTTAGTAAGCAGCTTTCATTTCAGTTAACATGTCTCTGTCTTAGAAGTTGTTTAGCTGGAAGTCTCTGAATGTGGATTTGAGGAGGATACTGAACAATCCCGATAGTGTGAGTTAGTGTGACATACACACACAAACTTGTCTGAGTTTACGCTGTCCTCTGAGCCACCCTGTGTGTGTGTGTGTGTGTGTGTGTGTGTGTGTGTGTGTGTGTGTGTGTGTGTGTGTGTGTGTGTGTGTGTGTGTGTGTGTGTGTGTGTGTGTGTGTGTGTGTGTGTGTGTGTGTGTGTGTGTGTGTGTGTGTGTGTGTGTGTACGAGCATAGAGGGCTATCACAGGCCGTTCTGGCATTTAGGTATTCTACTGACCAAGGGGCTGTCAACATGGTGTCACCTTTCAACACACAAACACACACAGGAAGGAAAGGGACAGCCGTCTCAACCCTCCACACCCTGTCTCCCCCCTCCAACCACCACAGAGCTCTTATAAATATGAGGCTAGAAAGAGACATGACACATAAAAATCACCCTGTTTACTGCTGCTGTTGAGTGAAGACTTCATCTCTTCACAATGTTGCATTAACTTTAATTTTTTGGGGGTTGAATTGAAAGTTTTATGTTATACTCTCTGCGGAGATCCAAAGATTCATTCAAGAGATCCAAAGATTCATTCAAAACTCACTGACTAAATTTAGCAGTTGGCAGTATTTCAAACATCACAGTTTATTTCCTCTTACAGTATTCTCAAAACTTCCTGTTAGAGAAGGGATTTAGTAGCACCTCCCTGGCAGCATTAATTGGATCACACGAAACCGAATAGGACGCTTTTTTTTTTTTAAATGTTAGTTGTGTGAGAGAGTCAATGAGTTGCTAATTTGTTACATTTCAACAGGGTGGGCACTGGATGAGATAACGCTGAATTTGTTAACATCTACGGTACTACGATACACTGCAACTAAGAAATAAAGTCCCTCTGGTGGTGTTGGAGCATGCTCAGTAGAGGTTTTGTGTAAACTCCATGACCATGGACCTCTGGCAGACACACAGCCAGACTGGAGCTCTTTGAGCACAGAAAGGGTGACCTGTCCTCCTAACCTCTCACCTCTGACCCTAAGCCATACAACCAAAGCCCCTCTGCCCCAGCTGTCACAAACAGACACCCAGCACCACACTCTGTCTCTGTGTCCAGGGAAACGGCTATGTGCCTCACTTGTTTTTTTTGCATATTTCTCGCAATATATATACCATAAATGCGTTTTGTATGTAGGACTGAAGGTATTTATAAAGACTCAGGTCCTTGTGACTCAAGTGTTTGTTGGTTCTTCTTGAATGCAGTACCGATTTATAAATACTTTCCCATTCTCCTCTCTTTTGTCTATTTGTAGGCATGAGCCATGAGCCAAAGTCACCATCGTTAGGAATGATCTCCACGGCGACCCGTACCACGGCGACGGTCAGCCCCCTCACCCCGTCGCCTCTCAACGGCTCCATCGTAGCCAATGGAAGCCCCGCTACCCAGTCTGCTCACTCCGGATTCGCCGCAGCCCTCCGTAAACTGGCAAAACAGGCTGAAGAACCTCGAGGTAAAGCCACATAGCCTGGTACAGAGAGCTGATATTCAGGGAACTGTCAAGTTTAAGTCTGCTGTATGGCAGTTTTTGGCTGTATAATTAATGAAGAAAATGTTTAATATTTGTTTGGTGTGAATATATATATATATATATATATAATCATACTTGTGTTCTCTGTTGTGGCTTCTACTGTGCAAGCTCATTCGGTGATGGAATTAACGTTACGTTTTCATCTAACCAGTTTCCAGAATGAACTTCCACATTGTGGTTTGCGGTTTGTGTTTATATTTCTCAATATGTTTTAAGTCCAAATCTATGACTACAAAAACTTTTGCTGAAAATATATTGTGATAATATCTCTAACCATGATAAGAGCTAAATGTATTGTTACATCCAGTCCCTGACCCTAGCTTGTTCCATGGCCGCTCTGCGTAGCTGAGTGCAGAACTGCTAATAGCAACGGGATGATATCCACACAGGATTGAATTAGTTGGTGTCTCTGGAGATATTGGGACGAAGAGGAGCCACTCTAGCTGACCCACTTAATGTGCTGCGTGTGAATGCTTGTGTGTGCTTGTCAATGTGTGTATGATGGTGTTATAATTTCTCCTTGTCAGTGTCTACAGACACACACACACACACACACACACACACACACACACACACACACACACACACACACACACACACACACACACACGTGAAACATGCTATAGAATTCCCAACTCACAGCGCTTTATTCTGGGGTTGTATTAGGGCTGCACCTAACGATTCTTTTTCCAATTAGTTGAATTGTCTAACGGCTAATTTATTAATTATGCTTAAGATTAATTATGATTCCTGAATACCATAACACTAAATGTACCCCAAATAAATACTTAATATTTCAATATTTTATTCTATCATCTTCTCTTAAAAACAAACAAATGTAACAAGATAAAATATCAAACCTCAAATTCAAAAAGATTGCTGTCACTCATTGATTGAGATACTTACTGTTTGTAATAGCTACCTTGTCCCTGTATTTTTACTTTCCCAGTATTGTTTTTTTTTTTACTGAAGTACGTGACTTTAAACTCAAAATGGTTATGACATCACAGGAGTAATATGCAGCTAAGATAATCACTGGCACATTTATTTTTGCATCAGTGTGGGCCAAAATAAATCATTTAAAAACTAACGTTACCGACTGCTGTCTCGTTATTGTTTTAGTCCTTTTCTCACTCCTACAGGGCGGTTTAAGTAAACATATAATTGTCGAATAACCGCGTTAGATGATGCATGGCGTAACGTACATTACCATAACGACAGCGGTGCAAAAATTTGAAAATCCATGTGGCGACGTGCGTTATGCAAATCAATCGACATATTTTTAGAATCAATGGAAGTGATTACGTAGATGAATCACCACAGCCCTAGCTTGTATGAATATGAACTCAAACGAGCATATATTTCAGACATTTTGAACTTTACCTTGGAGGCTCTTTTGTTCAAAGATCCTTGAAAATGTGTTTTGTGCTCAGTGATGGTTTGTGGGTTTGTGGTTTCTTCTTTTTTTCCTGTGTATTTGGTAAATGCAAAACCGGCCTCTAAAACTCATGCACATGCAAACTCATGTGCGTAAGTACAAAGCAGAATCCACGCAGGAGAGCCTCGGTTAGAAGTTTATTGAGGGTGTGTACTGTGTGTGTGTGTGTGTGTGTGTGTGTGTGTTTGCATATGTATGTGTGGCTCCATGCCTTGGCTCCGGAGAGGCCCAGCTACCCCAGCTGTCCACCCTTGCTCTGGCTCTTAAATCAGATGGTCCCCTCCTTTCTGGCCGTCCCTGGACACCTTGCTCCCCAGCCCACTGCTGCCTGGGACCCAGAACCCTGCAAATGATTTATTACCAACAGAGAGAGAGAAAGAACTCGGTCCCAACCTCTCCTCACCTCCCTCTCAATCCTTCTCCCCTTCATCTCTCTTCACTCCCTCAACCCGACATGGCAGCCTTATTTACTTTCTCACCCTGTTTCTCTCAAACAGAAAAGTCCACTTCCAGTGTTCAATCCAGTCTTTTCATTTTGTTTTGTGGACTCACCTTTTTTATTGGATTTTTTTTTTTCCTTCTTATCTTTCTTGCTCATCCCTTTGTGTGTCAGTTGCAGGCGGAGAACACAAGGATTGCGTTCTCTTAGTCGTGTTTTTTTTAATACCTTTTTTATTTTTTATTGTGGTACGAGGTGAGAATAAATGTGCTGTTCTATTTGTAATTTACATCCGTCCAAGGCAGAGGGCTTTCTGTCTGTGTCTTTGTCATACAAACAGACACCAGATCCTGTCTGATTAATCTGTGCCACCTTTTTATTAAAAGCAGAAAAAAAAGCCCCTTTATTATTTTTGAAGCCTGCTGACGGTGCTTCCTGGCTGGTGTAGGCGATGTGTGGGTGACTCAGCCGTCAGACATAAGGGGCAGCTCTGCCTGTGTTAGGAGTACCGGCTCCAGGGTGGGCAGAGGCATGTAGCCCCTGGAGCTCCAGTCACCTCTCTGTCTGCAGAGCCTGTATTTATAGGCAACGCACACACACACACACACACACACACACACACACACACACACACACACACACACACACACACACACACCCAAACACCCCCACACATGCAAACAGTTGTCTTTGCCACTGTGTAAGCCTTGTGATTTCTTAGCATGCTTCAGCCTGCTGTCCTTTCATTAGCTACTTTGACTCAACCTCTTTTTCTCTCTCTCTCTCTCTCTCTCTCTCTCACCCTCTGGTTCATGCTTTGAGGTGAGTAGGGCAGTATATATGAGGTGCCATGACTCAGTGTCCTAAGGCCTAGAGGAATTAGTTAGGTTTGAGTACTAGTATCACTGCCATCGTCTGCTGAACTGATTTAAGACCCTGAGCACGGCTTCTGTTCACACACACACACACACACACACACACACACACACACACACACACACACACACACACACACACACACACACACACACACACATACATTGTCACTTGTCTGTGGCTAGTATAATGAATAGCTCTGCGCTGAAGAGGGGAGGTGATGGATAATGAGTATCAGAGCAGTGTAAAGGACTCATCCCATGTACACACTTGCATGTGTGCGCAAACACACAACACACACACACACACACACACAGATAACACACTGCCTCAAAAAGGCAGGCCTGCTGATATCTGATTAATTAGGCAGACCTGGGATTAATCCTCTCAGTTGTTTCTTCTTGCACACTCTAGACACATACACACCACCAGAACGTCATTACTGTGTTCAGACCAACCGGGGTACACTGCCTGGAGAGAGAATGAAGTGAAGGAGAAAAGAGGTGTACAAGATAGATGGACTGAATTGGCTGAGAAAAAGAGGAATTGGAAGTAATTAGTAGATTTGTTAGAACCTGTGGTGTTCGTCAGTTTCTGTACATGTATGTGTATGCGTGTGGCCGGAGGCTTCCCTTTTTTCTGGGAGCCCAGAGCATGCTGGGACATCGGGGCAGTGTGTCTCTGACCTCTCCATCTGGAGCCTG
Source organism: Anoplopoma fimbria (assembly GCF_027596085.1). Classification (NCBI taxonomy): domain Eukaryota; kingdom Metazoa; phylum Chordata; class Actinopteri; order Perciformes; family Anoplopomatidae; genus Anoplopoma; species Anoplopoma fimbria. The sequence goes on from NC_072450.1 coordinate 16,686,447, forward strand.
CCGGGGGCCTGTGTGTGTGTGTGTGAGTGTGTGTGTGTGTGTGTGTGTGTGTGTGTGTGTGTGTGTGTGTGTGTGTGTGTGTGTGTGTGTGTGTGTGTGTGTGTGTGTGTGTGTGTGTGTGTGTGTGTGTGTGTGTGAGTGTGTGTGTGTGTGTGTGTGTATGTGTGTGTGTTTCTTGAAGGCAAACCCCCTCAGGCTGTGACTGTCCCTGAAACACTCACAAACAAGCTCATTTGTTTTTTTTCCTCTCGCTCTCTCTCCTTTCCATACACAGCAACCTTACACCTCACATGACTCTGTTCAGTAGCAAAGCGGCATTTAAGCATAATATACAGTTTGTACAGTCAGCAGAAGGCACAGAGGATTGCTCCTCTTTTTTTTTTTTTTCATCCGCCATCTTGTACCGTCTTTCTTTCCATCGCTGGCACAGCAACACACACAGTGTGCTTCTCCCCTCCCCCCACTCCCTGATGCAGATTACAGGCTTTGTGTTGTGTTGTCAGTGCATGGCCAAGACTGTAGTAGCAGGTGTGTGTGGTGTTTGTGTGCATCAGTGGTTATTGTGTGTCTGTAAGTGTGGGGATGTTTGTGTGTGTGCAAGAGTGCACGTGTTGAGGCTTGTGCTGCTGGTGGGATGGCATATGGATGCAGGGTTGGCTGGGCACCGCTATGCACACCAGGTGTGAAATGGACTGTTTAATTAAGTGCTGATGTTGTTGTAATGCATGCTGGGAGGGAGGCGGGTGGAGGACTGGGGGTGTGTTGGCGGGTGGAGGAGAGCACCTTCTGCCTGGCGCGGCTGGGGCTGGCTATGCTCTGCTGTTTTGGTGGTGGCGGCAGAAGATTGGTAGGGGCCATTTGGCAACACTAAAACATTTTGTGTAGTGTAGTCTAGCTATCACGGCTTAGTGATCCAGTGGGATTCACTGCTATAGCTGTGAATCCCCCCCATTGAGTGAAATAGCCCGCTGAAGAGCCAAGCTGGCTTTTTGATCGGGTCAGTGGCCGAACGAAAAGGCGCCGTCTATGCAGGGACACTTGACCACAGCCTTCTGACCACTGCCTGGTTTTTGTTTGTTTGTTGCTGCTTGCTTGTTGTATATTTTGTGAGTGTGAGTGTGTTTGTGTGTGTGTTTGTGTGTGTGCGCATGTGTGGCTCAGCTTGAGCGGTCAAGTGTGGAGGCAGTCTGGGAGAGTGGGACTGGTAATAGAGGAGGCGATAGAGAAAGGAGCTTCACATTAATCACACACAGCTTGGGACTGAGACAGCGCTTGCTTTCTTTCTCTCTTTTCTTGCTCTCCTTCTTTCTTTTCCTCTTCTGTCTTTCTCTCTCTTTCTCGCTCTCTCATTGCGTCCCCCCCCACCCGACCCCATCACCACACTACACACACAAACACACACACCCATACACACCAAGAAAGGGACAATCAGTACAGCTAATGAAGTGCAGGTTGAGAGCTGATGAGCCTATTTTAGACTCTGGGGACGAATGCTGTGCCTCACTCCTCTTCCTCATTCTCTGCCTCCTCTAGCTCCCTACAGGACCAGCATGTATGGCCATCTTCTCTCTGTATAGATGGAAAAGGGAGGAGCATATGGCAGAAATGACACTAGCTTTGTGCCAATTGCCTCATCTATGAATTTTCTCCTATCAGATGGCACCTCATTGTGAGGGAGGGGTGACTGGTGAATATACATATAGGGTTTTTTGAAAAGGAAATCTTGGAGAGGTAGGGATGGAGGCTTATGGACACACATGACTTTTTATGCTTTAAACAGGAATATAAATGGGAACATTCTTAGATGCACACATGCGAACACGTAACCACTCTCTCAGGCATTTCCCATGAGCCCTCACTGGCAGAAAGTATGGTAAATGTGTTCATGAAAATTGTGTGTTGAGTCTGACAGATCTACGTCTGGTTGGAAGGCACTGTGTTTGAAGAACAGAAGGAAAAGGAATTAGCGTGTAGGAAGAGGTGGTAGGTGGGTGGTGGTTGCGTTGGGTGTTGTTAGAGAGGAGGAGGAGGAGGAGGAGGGGATGATAGAGAAATAATAGCTGTTTGTATTTTGCGTGTGTGTGTGTGTGTGTGTATACGTGGCAAGGAAGGATGTTTAGATGTGACCACAGATCCTGCAAGCTGCAAGAGGAGAATGAAGCTTTTGGTAGATGGCCCTTGTCTCTTTTATTTCCTTCTTCCCCTCACCTGCTTCTCTTCCTGCTCTTAATTATTTAGTCTGCCCAGCCTCTCCTCCAGTCTGCTTTGCCTCTACATGGAAAAGGAGGAGGAAGAGGAGGAGATGGGAAGAGTGTGTGTGTGTGTGTGTGTGTGTGTGGGGGGGGGGAATAGATGGAGTAGAGGGCTGTTGCTTAGCAGTCCTCTCCTTTCTGCGTCTTCCCTCCCTCCAGCCTTATTTGTTCCCCCAACCTGGTGTACACATGGTGTGTGTGTGTGTGTGTGTGTGTGTGTGTGTGTGTGTGTGTGTGTGTGTGTGTGTGTGTGTGTGTGTGTGTGTGTGTGTGTGTGTGTGTGTGTGTGTGTGTGTGTGTGTGTGTGTGTGTGTGTGTGTGTGTGTGTGTGTGTGTGTGTTGTGAGTGAATAGGCTGTGACACTAGAGCTGTATTAAGTGTAGCTCCATTCCCCAGGCTGAGTGGGCTGCTATTGATTGGCCTAGTCTTGCATGGGAGAGTAATGGCTCTCCGAGGTGAGGGGGAGGATTAGGCCACTAATTGCCATTGTGCAGACAAGATAGGCCTCCCCCTCAATATCCCCCACCCTGTGCCCGCCACCCACTCACCCATCTGCACCCCTTATCTCTCTGCTTACCCCTCCTCTCCGTCTCTCTCCTCACCTTGCACCTTTTTTGCACTCTCACTTGCTGTTTTTTTTTTCCACCTCTTATAATTTTTCATTATCATGTCTCACCTCACATGTATCATCACCAGGTCCCCCCCTCCCCTGTGCCATTATTGATTCTTTCCATTATTTAGTGTTATTAGGTAGAATGAGGTGTTTAAAATCAGTCAATATCCTGACTGCACCTCCACAGGAGGATGACGTTGTCTGTTAGGTTATGTTGCCACGGAAACCAAAGCAGGAAAGAAATTGCGTTTGGGTAAGAGTTCTGTGGTTTTTGTTCTGAGGGTGATAAATTGGAGAGGAAGTAGACCTGAAACTGGCCCGAGGTTTCAGCTGCTGTGGTTGCATGTGAGCCCGTTTATGCACAAAAGCACACTACCTGCACATGCACGCACATAAGAGCACATCTCCTGCTGTCCTTGCTGCTGCGCCGAAGTGTGTGTCCCATTGAGAGGGTTGTGACCCAGTTTGACTGTGTAATGCTGCGCTCACTCACTGAGCGGAGCAAGCCTACAGCACACTACTGTAAGAAGAGGCGGAGGCTGGGTGAAGGAGAGGGGAAACGTAGAGACAATACACAGGACAAATAGAGGGGGAAAAAGGGAAGACAGAAGAATTTAAAAAACAATTAATGGAAGAGACAGTGGACACAGTTGAGAAGAACAGGATTGAAGCCTTTACGGGGTGGGAAGGTAAAGCTGTAAGCTGGAAATCGCAGTGATGAGAGGGAGGGAGAGAGAGAGAGAGAGAGAGAGAGAGAGAGAGAGAGAGAGAGAGAGAGAGAGAGAGAGAGAGAGAGAGAGAGAGAGAGAGAGAGAGAGAGAGAGAGAGAGAGAGAGAGAGAGAGAGAGAGAGAGAGAGAGAGAGAGAGAGAGAGAGAGAGAGAGAGAGAGAGAGAGAGAGAGAGAGAGAGAGATGTGGAAAGCAAGGCATGTGACCAGACCGTGACCCTGCGCTACAGGGTTTCCCTGGAGGGCTTTGTTAATGTGGTACAGCTACAGCGCAGCAGAGAAGCTCATTGGGCCAGCTCTTCACCACCTGCTGTGTGTGTGTGTGTGCGCCATGAAGGGGGGAGTTTTGTGTGTGGCTGCAAGAGCCACTGACTGTATATACATTCAGTATGACTGTTCACTACCAAGCAGGGTGTTTCTTGTGGTGTTTGTTTGTGTGTGTGTGTGTGTGTGTCCTGCATGTCAAGGCTGTGTGGCTCTCACAGGGCTGCTCATCCTGATCACTGTCACTTCATAATAGGGGCCTTGGGCCATCCATCTGGCCCTCTCTGTGTGTGTGTGTGTGTGTGCACGTTATTTGTTGCCATTTTTGTTCTGCGACCTCTTTTTAATCCCGAGTAAAGGAGCTACCGGATCACACTGATGTTACGTTGGCCTTTTCTATTAACAGAGCAATAGACACACTATGAGCTTGTCTTATGTTCTTTCTTCCGCTGTGCTCATGTCATCTTTCTCTGTCTTTCTCCAGCTGCGTCCTCCATCAGCGCCGAGTCCTCTCCAGTGTCCTCCCCAGCCACCAACCACAGCTCTCCAGTCAGTACACCCAAGAGGGGTCCCCTCGGTCCAGGGCCTGTCCTGGTTCCCCCATCGGGCCACAGCGTGCCAAACACTCCACCTGTAGTCACCATTGCTCCAACAAAGACTAGCAACGGCCTCTGGAGGAGCGAGGGACGCCAGGTAAAAACCCCATTCAGACACCCATCACACAGACCTTCAGCCTGCTCTCTTCTTTTCTCTTTCTAACCTTTTTTTCTTTCAGTTGCTCTTTCACAGGTCTCAGAAATGTTGTCATTCTGCAGCTTGCTTGCCCTCACAAGCATGCACACAGTCAGGCTCTCGAGGTATTAATGGATCTTGTAGATTGCCTGTAGCCCATTATGTGGCAGTACGTATTTGACATATGTACATGTGACATAGCTGGCAGGTCTGTGAATGTCTGCTTCCCTCAAAACCTCCCCTCACCACCCTGTCAACTCCCCCACCAATGGCTCCATGCGTTACACAATGCCAGCTGCCACTGGGACGGCGAGGTAACAGCCTCAACGGCAGCTAACATCTGTGCCCCCCCCAACCCCCCTCCCACTTAGCCCTCTCGCCCTTGGCCTAGCCCCTCCTGAGTCTCCCCCCCCTCCCCATCCCCATCTCCAGCTTCACCCAAGCAGTCAAGTGCATCCTCTGCCTCGTCACCCTGACGCCCGCTCTCTGTTACGTAGTGGGGGCGAGAGAGAAATAGGGAGAGAGAGAGGGAGAGCTGCTTGCTTTGATAAGGAGTGGATTATGGATTATGGCCTTGCTTTAAGCCTTCTTATCTCAGCTCAGGGCTAATTTTCGAGGCCAAGCGCACAGTTACGAACAGCACTTGGCAACACGCGGAAGCTCTCCGAGATACTTTGACAGTTCCCCCGGAGACAGAAAGAAGGGGGATAGCAAGGGGTGAGTGAGGAGGTCAGCCAGCCAGCTATGTGTGGTAGCATTCAGACTATTGTCCTCTCTCCCGGACAACCCCCCTGACCCTTTTACCAAATGACCCTTTCCGCAGTTCAAGGGTCAACCAGAGCTGGGAGGGGCTGGAGAGACAGGGTAGCTCTCCGAATGATGTCACCCTTTTTGCCATTCCTTCAGCTTAGCAAGTTTAAAAAGAGCAGAAAAAGAAATAAAGAGACCGAAGCACCCTCCGTTCGTGTGTTTGTTTGCTTTTGCACGGTGGTTTAGAGGTCAAGCTCAAATTGAAAAGGTCATGTCACTGGCCTTGTGGTGCCTCCAGCAGCGCGGGGTCACCCATCCAAAGAATGAGGAGGTTAAGGGAGGTGATGTGGACAAGAGGTTGGGATGAGGGGGTAGAGGTCGGTGGGAGGGGGGGCAGCAGCGGGGACGCGTCACTAAAGCTGGCGTCATAGCATCTCCCCTATATCTGCGGTGCCGCTTCAGCGAGCACATATAACTCTAGTCACAAAGAGCCTCGGGGTCGTATAGGCCACACACATTCATACATACATGCCATCAAAATGTCTCTTAAACAAAGATGATACTGTCTGGAGCTCTGCTTCCATTGCTAATCACTGATCAGGAAGGACGCATCAAGGAAGAAAGGTCTACCCTTTGGCACTTTCCCCCTTTGCCCTTTAGCTATTTTTTCCCTTTCTGTCTACTGTCATTATTCATTTTTCCTTTGGGCATGATACCGTTAGGCCAGGACCATGGTTTTCAATGGATGCTGATAGAGAAAGGAGAAATGCTGGGAAAATAGTTGCATACAGAAGCAGAAGTCTCTGGATGCCCTGTGAAGCGCACAAGAAAAGCTTGTTTGTTGCTGTGTTCACATTTGTGTGTGTCCTGCTTTCTTGTGTGCTAGAAGGGCTGATTGGTGTCTCTCAGGCGGAGATACAAGTCTGTCTTTCGGGGGAGGGGGGGCAGCAAAGGAGGGAGGGCTTGGTGCGTTGGCATTTTGCTTTAATGACTGCAGGAGTCTGCTCCCGCTGCTGCCTGTAATTGCTTTTTAATTGGCAATTTGGATTCATGGCTCCATCTGAGAGGCGTAAACGAGCGCTCTACAATGCGCAGGGTCTCCCACCCTCAGTGGGGGTTACAGGGGCCTGGCTCACACAGAGGAAGATGGCTGTTAATGGATGTGTCTTTGAGTCTGAGTGCTTGTATTTGTGCTCTGTGCTTCGTATATGGCATGGTGCTGGTGAATAGTGTGTGTTATATAGTAGGCTGTTTTTTGGCAGGTGGTGAAAGGTCAAAATGGCTGGTTGGATGTGTAGGTGCCTGAGTGACTAAGGGTCCTCTCTAATGGGGTTGGAAGGTTGTATCTTTGTGGTGTATGTGCTTTTTCAAGGTGCTGACCTGTTTCACCCACACCTTTGCATGTTTTTCTACAGGCGTGCATCCACACACACACATGCACAGAGTAGACACACACAAACAGGCACTAAGCTCCGGCAACAAAGATGTGCTTACAGCCTGACAGCCACATGTACACATTCTCATCTACAAACAGGTTTCTACATTCGTTTTTTGTTGATCGTATCAGATATAAGAAGAAGAAGTTTTTCAGTGACAATATTAATTGTAAAAGCAGGAGGTAGAAGCCAGTCAGTTGCCAAACAGCATCAGCACCACCATGCTTTGTTGTTTTACTGGCACCGTTGTTTGATCCTCTTATGATGGGATTTCTGTGAAATTTGTTTAAAGTGAACAATTTTTCCGATAATTTGTGTCTGGCAATTGCACCAAGTAACAGTTATTGAGTCATAGCCATGATTATAAAACCATGCCCTTATCACACACAAGATCTTTGATGATGCAGGTTCAACCCACATTTGATTCATACCAATCTTCTAGTCACCAGATAAATACCAGATCGTCAACAACTCCTATGAATAGATTATAAATAGACCATGCATGATTTTATTAGCTAATAAAGTTCTCGTGTTGATTTGCAATCAAAAGTGGTCAGTGGATTGTTGTTTGGTTTGACTATAACATTAATTTTCTTTTCTTAAATTTGGTCTCTTTCCGATAAAACAGCCTGATTAGTGGTGTACATATGGCATGTTGAAAGCAGCACATCTTTTTGATGCGCAGGATGGGAATTATTGGAAATATACACACAGTTCATGTGCACATGACTTAATATTCAAGTTCATGTTCGTCAAGATAAAAAATTTGAATATTCGTTTGTCTGCTTACCTACCACGACAGCCACCCACCCGCTTTTGGTAGAGTTGAACAACTAGGCAGATAAAGAGAAACAGACTTTTTGGTAAAAGAAGGAGCAAACAGAGAGGCCGAAATGTTGCTGCTCCCAAGCCACAATCTGATATTGACTTCTTTTGACATATATATAAACCTCTTTTCCAGTCGGCTGCTGATTGGGAGGGAAGGTCCACCTTCTCCCTGTGCTCATAAAGCTTTGAAAGGATGGAAGTGGTGTAGGGGATTTACGGGGACAATAGGTCTGGGGGAGTGGAGTGCCTTACTGTTTAGTGAAGCGCAAAAAAACAACAAGGAGAAAACCGTAACATTAAACTACTGCAACGTGGGGGCCTCTAAGAAACAGAGGGGGATGTGGGGAGTCTAAACATTAGAGGCGTTTAAGATTGGATGTTAGCGCATCAGTGTCATCCTGGGTCAGTGACTGCAGAGCACGACATGGAGGTAATGGCTCCCTAAATTGGATTTATTTTATCGGAGTCAGTAGTAAGAGAGAGGACAGTGCTGCTGTAAGGTCTCCTTCTAATCCCAGGGAGCCCAGAGGTTAATTTAGTGGGGCAAGAACTGCCTCCTCCTCATGCTCCTCTTCTTTGTCTTCATCTCTATATTTCCTATTTCCTATCTAGTTGACCCCTTGCCAACTTCAACTTGAATTCCCGTTTTGTGGGAGAAGAGATACCTATTCCATCATACCTGGAAAAAATTCATCCTTGACTGTGTATCCCTCCATAAATAGTTCCCTTGTTCAACGTACAAGGGTTGTGAGTTTCTCTTTTCTGCGATTGCATTTGTAGGCAGAGGGAAACCAAAACTTCAGAAAATGCACTCCCACTCCCACAGCAGGATGTCTCTGGAGCTCTGAAACGGTGTATGTGCCTGCTGAGTCTGTGTGTTTGTTGTGGGATTGGATAAGTGAGACCAGGCTTGCTGCCAAAGGGAGAGAGGGAGGAGAAAGGGAAGAAAGAAGAAAGAGAAACAGAGGCAGAGTGATGTTGCTTTTTTGACTCTGTTGTCTTCCTTGTAGATGTTAGTGTTTAAGTTATGTGCACACACACACACACACACACACACACACACACACACACACACACACACACACACACACACACACACACACACACACACACACACACAGCCAAGATCAAAGTCATAATTTCTTTAGAAGTACTGCTGTTCTACATCTACCATTACCTCATCTTCATCAATCATACAGATGACATCTCTTGTATACAATTAGAGAAAAACAGTGAAGCTGTTCTTTTTTCTTTTACCACTCTTTGCCTGCTTCACCATTTTTTATCATATATTCCCCCCAGAGAAATGTTGATACATCTATTTTTACAGGGAGGTGGTTATGTGAGAAAGTAAATAATAGTGCCTGAGGTAGGAAGAGAGAGTGAGGAAGGGTGCTGCATCATACAGTCCTATTCTTCCCCCGTCTCCCCCCCCCTCACAGGACGGGCTCCATGAGCATTGACAACCGTGACGGTCACAGGTCTTCATGAACAATGACTAAGACTCTCTCTCTGTATCTCTCTCCAGGCTGACTCGGGGCCTCGTGGGGCCAGCAGGGAACGTCTGGGTGCAGAGGGGAACCACCCACAGGAAAAGGGTGGTCCCTCAGTCCCTGCCCACCTCCTGGGAAACCCCTATGCCTTTGGTCTCACCCCCGGCGCTGTCATGCAGGATTCACGGTTCCAGCCTCTCAAGTGAGTCTCACTCTGCTCTGCCTGTGTCTCTGGATTTGAGGAGTTTACATGTTTGAATTTAAAAGGGAAGTTTCTATAGCACTCGTCTAAGTGTATGATGAATACTTCACGGCGATATTAAACTCGTTGGAATAAGCACTCGCAACAAATGACAAACAATTGTCTTTTTGGTGCGGAGAAACAATTAACTCAAAGTGTAACAGTGGACACATACAATTCAAACTAACCATGGCTTCTCTCTATTGTGGCCCTTCCCGCCTCTCCTACCTTCAGTCTGCCCAGACAGTTGGCTAATGCAGTGCCCCCTGGTCATGTACCAGAAGAGTACCTCCGTGGTTTCCGGCCCTATGCCACGACTGAGGACGCCCTCCGCATGCCCTCTTTGCCCTTGGGCCTGGACCCCGCCACTGCAGCTGCCGCAGCTGCCTACTACCATCCCAGCTACCTGCCCCACCCATCCTTCACGCCATACAGGTAAGCCTCTCCGTTCATTTGTTTTGATGACTTGGCACCCATTCCCTCTGAGAGCAAGCTGTGCAAACCAGTGCATATGAGTGAACTAAGCAATTGTAATGTTTAGACTCAGCAGTAAACACATTAGTGTATTGCTGACCTTGAATTCACGTTCCCAGAGGTAAAACATTGATGTTCTTTATTTCTGTATTTACTTAACTGGGGAGGGTTTTTAATTGAGTGTAAGAGAGTTGAAGAAATCTGGTTATAGGTAAACAAAAAGCAAAGTAACAGAATATAAATAACCAAACCCAAAGTATCATCATGGACAGGAAGGGAAGTCTGTCAGAACAGATGGCACAGAGTATCATGTAAAACACTACGTTCTTTCACTGAACACTTGGGTACCTCTTTGCAACACATCAGAGCAGAGTTTATCATATCAGATGCACTGGAGTTCTAAATTACAGCTTTATATATTTTATCATCTGACAAGCTGCTGCTGCTGAAAAATATCCTGGTCAGCTGTGTCAAAATGCTTTTAAGAGTTTGATTATAAATACATCTAGATCACTGTTTATAGCCAAAAGCTGCAGTTATGTCATTTACAACCTTCATATCTGCTGTAATGATGCGGTATTGCTTGCTAAATTACAGAGAAGCACTACACTTATTTGACAGTTTGTCTACTGATACCTAATCTTTTTCTAATTTTTTATTTTGAGATGAACAAAACTCTGTATTGGCTTTCTTAATGAAGGAGTTGTATCTATTTTGAAGCTTCTTAAACCAAGCCAGTTAATAGCAAGACCCATTTTCCTTGTCTTTAGCCGAGCTCGGTTATGCCTATGAATAAAATATGAACATCTAAAAGAGAGCCATGGCTGGTTTTGCCACTTAACTCTATATATCTGGAGCTTGTTCATGCGTGCTTTGTGAGAAATGACCATAAAATAATCCCTTAGCTGTTTATACATCTCAGATATGATCCTGTACACTACTGAGGATTATCCATTCTCTCATAAGGAACATTTTAAATTAGTTTTGTGTTAGGTCATTTATAGTGTTCTGTATTGGTGATCATACAGCGAAAACATCAGCAGCAGAAAAATCTATGTGCAATGTTTGTTAAAAATACATTAATTTTAAATGTATTGCAATTTAAAAAACATAGTTTGATCCTGTGGACTCGTGCATGCGTTGAGAAGGACCCTGCTTGCTTTGGGCTATGACACAGGCAGCGTGCCCCTGGTCTGTCAACCCAGCAAGATCAGAGGACTGCAGCACCCATCACACACTGCGCTGTAATGGATTTAATGAGGGGATGTGCAGTCACACTCACACACACAAGTTGTGCATCAACACACAACGCCGTCTCTCGCTTGCTGCTGTGTGGTGATTGAGGTTAGCTGACAGATACGGCTACTTTCTTGAGAGACGGTAGACCCTGTCATGTTGCTTCTTTGGGAGATGGAAGCGCACTGGTTAATGAAAGTGAATGCTGCACTGTCACACGGATGGACTGAATTCTCTTCTCTTTCTCTCCCTCTTCTATTTCTTAATGCAACGCTTATCTCCCAGGATGGACGACCCGTTCTGCCTCTCTGCTTTGAGGTCACCTTTCTATCAGCTGCCAGGAGGGGGAGCTTTACCTCCCATCCATCCCTCTGCTGTTCACATGCACCTACAAGGGGTCCGCTACCCTGGAGACTTCACGCACCCCTCAATGTCAGCACTGCAGTCGGAGAGGTAAAGTTAATTCATGCATACGTACACTCACAAGTGCATGCATACAGTAGATCTCAGCAGTGTGCCATTATTTCTTTCTTATTTAACTGACACTTTCTTTTCTACTTCTACCTCCCTGTCCACCTTTTGCTTTTTAGGCTTCAGCTGGAGGATGAGCTGCGACATAGAGAGAGGGAGCGAGAACGAGAACGTGAGCGCGAGAAAGAGAGAGAGCGCGAGGCCGAGAGGGAGAAAGAACGGGAGAGAGAACGGGAGAGGGAGAGAGAGCGGGAGAAGGAGCTGGAGAGGGAGAAAGAGCGTGAACGGGAGAGGGAGCGCGAACGAGAAAGGGAGAGGGAGAGAGAAAGAGAGAAGGAGCTGGAGAGACAGAAGGAGAGAGCACTGAGGGAGAAGGAGCTGCAGGCATCCAAGGCCATGGAGAGCCACTATCTGGCTGAGCTCCATGCCATGAGGGGGCAGGAGGACAGAACCAAGCCTGAGAGACTCACCCCTAATCGGGCTGGTATGTGTCCAAGCTTCCTCTGTGGCTTCTTTAAGCTATAATCCCACTGCTTGTAAACACTTGTCCCTATAAACACTATATATATATATATATATATATATATATATATATATATATATTCAGTAAGAGCTGAAACAATGAGGCCATTTAAGAATGTGTCAAATACATTTTATTTATTTTTTAAAATCTGCAACAATTGATGATAATCAGTTAATTGTTTAAGTAATTTCTTAAGATATTTGCCTAAACATTCAGCGGTTCCTTACACTTTTTTTTCCTATCATTTTAAACTGAATATTTCAGTTTAAAATGATAAAATGGGCAGACCAAACATGCAATTTGAAGAATTTGTGCTCTTGTATTGTCTTGTTATTGGACATTATTCACTGTCAGACTTTTTCCAGACTAAACGAATAATCCATGAATTGAGAAAATAATTGTCAAATGAAAAAAATAGTTTTTTTTACACTGACCTTTCTCCCTTCACAGAGAAAACCAAAGAGCCTGCACCTCCAGCTCCCAAACCAGTGCCGCCAGGACTCCACTCCTCAATGGTCCAATCACATCATCCCATCCCCGGTCTAATCCCGGGCCACGGCCTCTTCATGGGGTCCAGCGCTGTAGGGACGGCGCTCTCGGCCTCAATGATTGCTCAGAGGAACAATGAGGAGGAGAGGTGGTTGGCACGGCAACGTAAGCTGCGGCAGGAGAAAGAGGATCGTCAGTACCAGGTGTCTGAATTCCGCCAGCAGGTTCTGGAGCAGCACCTGGACTTGGGCCGGCCAGCTGACGCATCAGATCATAGGATAGACCCACACAGGTGAGAAACACTCGCAAGACTGAACTCGTTGCAGTCCAGTCAACATGTGCAGAGATTTCAAACCCACATACATTTTTAAACACATACTGGCAGTATTTATTTACACATGATTTGGCGATTGCAGAGTTTTTTTGCCCAATCTGATAGAGACAAGCAGCTCTGAGGGCTCTATGACTCCAAAAACGCATGCATGCTTTCAGTGCAAACTATTTTGGGGTTTTTTGGTGTCTGTCTCTGCTAGCCTTATGGGGACAGTTGTGCCTGTGTTCTGAAGCCTCAGAAGCTGGCACGCTTTAAAAGTTTTTTGTTTTTTTTTCAAGCATGCCTGGAAAAAACATAAACCGTGTCAGAAGCATCACGTCTACTCTATTGCTGTCCATGCTTCAGGCCGGACATGTAGGCAAACAGGCAGCTATGTTAGGGTGTTGATGTAGGGTGTGAGGTGGGGTGAGGATGAGGATGAGGATGATGATGATGACAATGATGTCCTGATGCTGTTTCATGTGTAGTCGGTAGGGGTTTCAAACAGGCAGCGAGTGGGATGGCTAAGATACACAAAGGCTAATTCTCGGCTAATCCTCTCAACCTTGCTCAGCGTAAGCCCCCTGCTTACCCTCCTTTGTGACTGTGCCTGTGTTTGTGTTGTTGTGTGGGATTCAGAAGTGAGGCTGTGGTTAATTCCGAACTGGTAGTACAGGAGAGATACACACGTCCGCTATCAGCAAACCAACGATACAATCGCAGAATCACAGCTCACAGGCTGCAGATTGCAGATTACACACGTTTACTCACTCTCACACACACAGAAACGCAAACACAAACACGGAGGCACAGATAATTTGACTGGTCATGCAGTGTGCGATCCTGCCAGGTTTGACTTGGAAAGACGCTCGAGACAGTGTCCACCAGCCATCTGCCTTTCTAGCTTCCTCACTGTTGCCATTTCTTTTCCACCACCATAAATCATGCGTTTCAAGGATCTGTTTTCACTCTTGTCCCTCCTTAACATATCTATACTTCGTCTCTATCTCATATCATTGACTATGATGGCTTCTCTGACAATCCATCGTTCTCCTTTCTCCTCTATGTCAGTCATTTTCTTCTCTGCCTGTCTGTCTGTTAGGGGAGTACATCTCCTGGCCTCTTCCTTAGTAGACTACTCTCTGGACTTATTCTCTCCGTGTGTGTGTGTGTGTGTGTGTGTGTGTGTGTGTGCGTGCGCGTGCGCGTGCGCGCGCGCGTGCGTGCTTGCCTCACTACAAGGACCTAACAGATCGAAAACAGGCATGTATATCTGGAGGACATTGTGTGTCTTGGCCACATCCTCACTCTGCTCTGGGCTACTCTGTTGGTGCTTGATATCACTGCTTTGCACACACAACCCCACAGACATACTGACAGGGATGAAGGGAAATAGGCAAGGCATATAAACACTATGCTGTGTCTCCTTGATGCATGCATCATTGGAAAACACTATTAATACATTTTAGAGGATTCATGGGCATTGTACAGTTTTTCTAACTGTTAAACCTGAACCCTGTCCCATTGTATCTCTACAGATCCATACCAAATCACCATGAACCAGGAAGCCGGGACCTCCACCCTCACTTAGGCGCCCCTCCACCCCTCATCTCCCCCAAACCTCCTCAGCCACCACGCGAACACCACCCTCCCACCACCCTGTGGAACCCTGCATCTCTTATAGAAACCCCTTCAGAGTTGAGACGTAACCACGAGCCCTCAGGGATGGGACACTATGAGCTCAGTCGGCTGCCCCCAGGTTCCTCCAAATATGACGATGGCGTGCGAAGGAGAGAAGGGGGAGCAATGGAGAAGTATCACCAACTGAGAGGTCCTCCGGGCCTGCCGGAACCCAGCACATTCCTTGCTGATCTGGAGAAATCCACCCAGTCCTTCTTCAGCCAGCAGAGGGCATCACTGTCCAGCCAGTATGAACTGGAGGGTGCCATGAAAAGCAACGCTGGCCATAAGATCCTCCAGGGACACCCGGGGCACAGTCGACACGGACAAGGGCTAGGAATGGTCCCCGGGCTGGGGATGGGACAGGCAGCCACAGTGGCGATGGGTCCGGACACAACGCTGATCTATGACGAATTCCTTCAGCAGCACCGAAGGCCTGTCAGCAAGCTGGACCTGGAGGAGAAGAGGAGGAGGGAGGCCAGGGAAAAAGGTACTCACCCTGGGCCAATGAAGCACTACACCTGATAACATGCACGCACACATGCTTGAAAAATCATAGAAATGATCTTGTTTTAATTGACAATCAACTTTATTAGAGGATTTTAAAATGAGGTGTCAGTAGTGACCTTTTTGCTTGCTGCAGGTTACTACTATGAGCTGGATGACTCATATGATGAGAGTGATGAGGAGGAGGTGAGAGCCCATCTCAGGAAAGTAGCAGAGCAGCCCCCATTGAAACTGGAGGACTCCACAGAGGTAAAGCACCTGCCAACACATCCGTTTTCTGCGCTTCCCACAAGCATTCGTGACCAAACATAACATTTCTTTTGCCTCTCCTGCACAGAAATTGGACTTCCTGGGAGCGTTCGGCCTGACCACGGTGGGCCGGCGAGAGGAGCTGGTGCAGCAGAAGAGAAGGAAAAGGAGGAGGCGGCTCAGGGAGCGCAGCCCCTCGCCACCTTTCTCGCACGCAAAACGCACTCCGCCTCCTCCTCCCCAACTCAGCACGCGCTTCACCCCTGAGGAAATGGACCGAGCACCGGAGCTGGAGGATAAGAAGCGCTTCCTCACCACGTTCAAACTGTCCCATGTCACCATGCAGCAGAGGAGAGGTAAGGGGATTTATAGTACACAAGTCTTTAGTGTTGCTTACCAATCGTTTTGTTTCATTATGTTTCAAGAACTATGTTAACCAGTGGAAGACTTAACTGTGCGTAATAATGCGTCTTAGCTGCTTTGTAATTAAATAAACTTCGGCACCCTTATTGTTTAAGAAAATAATCGTGCCCAGGATGCTATCTCCACTCCACTGGTAAAATAATCTGAATTTAAGTGAAGGAAAATGTTTTATTGACATTGATAAATAATTTATCCCAAGGCATCACATCAGTGTGCCTCAGCGAGCTAGTTAGAAGCCACTACATTACAGAACTGACCCGGTGCCCTTTACCATGTCTCCTCCCTCTGACATCTCACTTCAGCAAAGTTTAGGAGAAAACTGATTGCATGCTCACTGAGCGTTTAGAAAGTAGTAATTCTCAGCTTGCTGACACTTCACTTCAGCTGAGCTCTGCCTGCTTTACATGCGCTGCCTTCTCATTAATATGTTGACTCAAGCCTTGAAGGAAATTATAAAGGGGTCAGACAATGATTGTGTCAACGTCAAACCCCTGTATTATATGCAGAACATTCTCAGACATGTATGTATGATGAAATGCTTTACATTGCCCCAGTTAGAAAGGTGGACTTCAGGTGTCAGGGCTCTGTTTGTAGACACTTTTAGTTATACACGCACGCACACGCACACACACACACACACACACACACACACACACACACACACACACACACACACACACACACACACTGGAATTGGGAGTGGCAGCAGTGGGTTTACAGTGATCTGAGTCTAATCCTCTTGATTTACAGCGTACTGCCTCCCACACTGTCACACTCAACCTCATTTTGCATGCACGCAGGCGCAAACAAACACACACACACGCACACACACACACACACAAACATTTTGTGAGCAAGTTATAGTAAGTTTGTGAGTAACTTATTTTCTGTCTCCTAGATAATGAAAGGACTGTTGAGCTGCTTCAGGCCATTAAAGAAAAGAGCGTAACCTTGGATACCATCAGACATGCCCCTCATCCGCTGTGCAAGAGTCCTCCAGCACAGATTTCTGGTGAGACACATGTTTTATAAACATAAACATTTAACATCAAGTATTGGGTTAGTGTGATATTTATTCATTTGTATGATGTATCTGGAGTTCCATCCTTAGTGAAGTGGATCTTGACCTCATCATGACTCACATATGTTCAAATGATTGCAGATTCTGCGTTTGCCCAGCCGTCCTCTGAATCAGAAGGCCACCGCAGTGTCAGACCGCCTAGCCCCTCCTCACATTGCCCAGCGTCCCCCAGTGGTCACCCAAAACCCCTTGGGGAGACATTAAGACCAAAGGAACCCCCTTCTCCAGCTGTCTACCCAGACAAGGCCCGGGGGCCTGGTGAGGGTCCGGTCTCTAAGAGGAGCTCCAGCCTTCTGAATAGCTTACGGCCCCCACTCCCCCTGCAGGCTAAAGAGGGCCATCACAGCATCAATGGACGCACCAAATCCTGGGACAGCTTCACCCCGGAGGAATTTGCCCAGCAGTTCCACGAATCCGTGCTTCAGTCCACTCAGAAGGCTCTGCAGAAACATAAAGGTAAGCAGCACAGGCCCATTAATAGATATCTGTCTGTGAAGGTGACTAATAAGCAGCAGGACAGAATAGTGACACGGAGACCACCTTTTCAGCAATAAGCTGAGGTTCAGGTTGTTACAGGTCAATCATTTTAAGTAAGAAAATAACAAATTCTCATCAAAATTTTACAGAACCCAAGGTGATGTCTTCAGTTTACTGCTTTGTCCAACCAATAGTCCGAAAATCAACATATCTGCAATCTGTGAATCTCGAACAAGAAAATGTTTTGTATTTTAGCAAGATAAATGAACTTAATTGATTAATCCGAAACCTAAATTGTTTATAATTTTTTCATTGATCAATTAATCTAGAGTTTAATAACTTGTTTGATCAACATAGAATTAATCTGCAACTATTGATTATCAATTGGTAGTACATTTTTTGCCAAAAATTCTCCACTTAAAAAAGGATTTTCTTGATTTTTTTTTGGGCTTCTTTGACAGTACACTACTTATTTTTTGGATTTTGGACTGGCAATTCGAAGTTGTCACCTTGGCCTCTTGTCAGGTCACACGGTAGCACGTGCAGGTTACTTAAGGGGACAAAACTCTGAATATTGTAAGTTTTATTATCCTTAAAAATTGTTAATATTAGTCACTGCTGGTTGGTAACTGTGGCAGTTTTGATTATAATATTATTCTATGATCAATTTGTCATAATTTCTAAGTACGTAAGGGATGATTTCATATATAAGTTATAGCCATAGACTGCACGTCATTAAGTCAGACCATCTGTCTGTCAGAGCAGCTAGATCATGATTGAACATGATCTCTAAAACAGTGGGAACCTTGATTCTCTGACAATTTATAGACCAAACAACTACTTAGTTAATTGAGAGATTAACCGATAATGGAAATTATTATTTGTATCCCTAGATTAATCAACTCATCCTTTCACCACTATTAAAATGAATAAAAAATTATGAATTACTACAAAACCTCCCATCTTGTCCTTTAGGTGGCGCCACGGGGATGTCGGAGACGTCTCACCTCCAGGAGTCCTCTGTTCACTACAACATTCCAGAGCTTCAGAGCGCCCCTGGACGGCCGCCGCAACCGCATTCACAATCTCACTCCAATGCACATCCATTTCCCCATCCACTCTCACTCGCTCACCCTCAGCCCAACGGGCAGCACTTCTCTGTAGCCCTCCACCGGGAGGCCTCAGGGACGAGGGAGGACCTGTCTGGTCCAGATGACTCTGAGGAGGAAGAGGATGACGAGGAAGAGGAGGCTCCTCCTTCCAAGTGGCAGGGGATTGAATCTATATTTGAAGCTTATCAGGAATACGTTGAAGGTAAGCAGCTACAGAGAACACGCAGTGATGCTCTGCTGTTTTATGGCTCTTCTACCCCGTATGATATGTGGCTTTCATAACCAAGACATCAATACATCATTTTATAGGTTCATAATAAAGTGTTTGCCTATATTCCTGTAAAAAAAATGTTTTTATCATACAGCAGTAGTGTACAAGCATATACTGTTTGGTGGTTGAAATTAATACAAATGAATAGACTTGATGGTTAACAGTTGTTGTAGTGTTGTTGCTCCACTAGAGGGCGGTATTCATCCTTTCCCTACACATCTCAGTTATGTGCAAATGTGTGATCAGGATTTTTACTAGAAATATAGTCAACAGACGTTCAACCTCCATCTAATCAATCAAAGCCTTTTTTAAACACCCTTATTTTTTTGCCTCTGATACCCTACACTCGTTTTCTCCTCCCTCACTCTCTTATTCAATGTTGTCCTCTAGAGCAAAGTTTGGAGCGACAAGTGTTGCAGAGCCAGTGTCGAAGACTAGAAGCTCAGAACTACAACCTCAGTCTGACTGCTGAGCAGCTGTCTCACAGCATGGGGGTAAGATACATGCACACACACCACTTATTGTGAATCCTAATACACTTTGCATTATCCCTAAGCCAGAACTCATCAAAACATTTCCCTTCTCCACACATACTTCCTTGAGTATGAATACGATAAACCTCTATAATCCTTGAAATATATGCTCTCCCTCTTGGAAAATGATCAAACATCTCATATAGTTCGTCAGCACCATGAAATTGTGGCTTCTCATTTGTTTTTCCTGACGTTTTATAAACGCCATGTAACAGAATTCATATCCTCATTGTTGGGATTTTTTTTTTTGTTAACTTTATTTTGATGTCCTCCCTCTCTGTGTCCCTGGTCGTGTAGGAGATGATGTCCCAGAGACAGAAGCTGGCAGTGGAAAGGGAGAAGCTACAAGCAGAGCTGGAGCACTTCAGGAAGTGTTTGACGCTGCCGCAGACACACTGGCCGAGAGGCGGCCATTACAAGGGCTACCCTCCCAGGTGACCCCAGCACGCCGACCCGATGGCCCCGGGCCTACTCCCCTTTCAGACTGACACCCAGAGTTTATTTTTCATGGCCTGGTCCACATGTCTCCATGGAGGAGAATACGGCTGGCTAGATAAGATGAATGAATGAATTGAGTGAATGGATGGATGAGAGATGAATGCAGAGGAGACAGGACCATACAGTGAAGGACAGACAGTCTTTGGATTGTGGCCAGCCAGGGACTGTGCCACGAGCCACTAACGTGTGCCAATGTAGCCAACACAGAGAGCAAGGGACAGGAGTACCTGAAGATCAACACAAACAAACAAACACACACACACACACACACACACACACACACACACACACACACACACACACACACACACACACACACACACGCACACACACACGCACCTGCTTGTCCCACATTCTTCAGTCCCCGCTGCTCTATTGTTCAGTCCTTGCGTCCCTCACCGCCACAGCTACACAGACAATCCTGCCAATGAGGGAGCAGCTACCCCAAGAGGGGCGACGTCAAGAGACTTGAACGCTTCAAAGGCTTCCGGTCAGTCGGGACTGATTTTATCACAGCGGCCACATGAGCTTTTGAACTGGAAATGCACTTAAGAATAAAAGCTGAAGAACTACCTGGTGGTACTGTGTTACAACAAAGAACTGTTCAAATTAGGGAAGAACTTAGAAAATGCACATTTTTTGGAAAGAATTAAGGAAAATGTTTTATTTCGAAATAGAAAATTTGAGAATAAGAATTTTAAAAGGTGCTTCAGCCTTGTATTGTAAATAATATGAAGACTTAAAAGAATTTTGTATGTTTTTATTACTTTAATCATTGTTCTTTTAAAGAAAAAGCCTGCCATTTTTATATGTTTATGCTTTTTTTGGGGGGTTGGAAAAGAAAGCCTTGCTTTTAGTGTTTGTACTGCTGCTGGCCAGAACAGCTCATTTTTGAGACATTTAACAGAGTGAGAGAGAACAGGATACACTCTTACTCCTGACCCAGCCACAACCACCTCATGTGGCGTCTGAGCTCAGCAAAGCTTACCTAGAGATCCCGAGACATGGCTCCCGCACTCTCATCCCCCGTCCTTCACAGCAACATGTGTCTCTCTGTGTAAACGCCCATCAACAACTCCTCTGGTCAGCGTCACTGCTGCTGGCATGACAAGGTAGCTTGTGCTATTCTCATACAGAAACCCGTTGAGATCCACAATGACAATATAATTAGTTTTTTTTTTTTACTTTGGTCACTTGACATACTTGATTTTGTAAAGACATGAAGAGTCTCTTAAGCATCCAGCTGATGAAACTGGTTCTTGATGCTTTATCCTACCATTGGACCTTTCACTTCTGTATGACATTATATAGCATTAGACTCAAACAATATGACGGTTTGCATAAAGTTACGCCTTACAAGCCCTTATCAGCAGTCATGAGGACACCGTGCCAAAATGAAAATAATAAGGTAGCATTTTGGATTCTTAAGTTTAAATTGAGTTGCAATTAGGTAGCCAAACCTTCAGACCAGAATAGCCATCTTCCACTGCTGAAAACCTTTGATTCCATCAATCTCCTTCCTGCATTTCCCCCTTTTTAATCCCACTATGTATACAGACTGGAGAAAAAAAAGTAGATTCAAACTGGGCATTTTGTAGTACATAAAAAATCAGATGGGATTAATTTACACTTAATTTCATACACTTTTACAATCTTTCTGCAATTCATCCTCTCTTTAAGCTCTGACCTGACGTTCAGCCACAAGTTTTATTCTGACTTTCTCCCCTGTAACTTGTTGCCTCAGCCTTACGGTAACATGTGTGATTGAATACCCCAAATGCCATCAAGGAGGTGCGTAGATCATCGTTTTGAATTTAAGGGGCTGCACAAGTTATCGTGGTGGGACAGTTGGTGTTAAGAGTGGGTGTTTTCAATATTTCAGAGTAAAAAAATGTGAAAATGTGCAGAAAGTAAATTTATAAACCTGAAGCACAGCTACCCCCTACATACAGTATGTTAATTACAAGTGCCTCAGAAATTTGGGAGCATGTGAATGAGTTGCAGTTCACAGGATGGACATTCTACACATAACGCCAGTGATCAGGGACTAAACATTTTACATTCAAGTGTCTACTGTATGTCTCACACCTTTCAAATATGTGCATGCCAAGAACTGACACAGAATTCATTTTATCTAAATGCATCTCTGAGAACCAATTTAATCCCAACACCTTTTTATAAATGTGGCCCAGTTCAGAGGATCAGGTGGATACAGAGCGTAGTCTGTCATTTTTACAGAGCAGAAGAGGCATGCTGAGGGAAGCGGCCAAGGCGCAGCACAGTGTGCGTCTCACCCAGCCTTCCTGTGTCTCCAGCCCACGCACGCCCATGCAATAGCCCCATTACTCAGTGGAGGATGTCTAGATGCTGTGAAATCCTGTTTTTAAAATGTACTTGTTTGAATTCATTGTAATGTAATATATTCTTTGTTGAATGTAGTAATTAGGTATTTATGAATATATGGCTGTGATTTCAGACAAAAAAGAAAATAAAATATTTCAAAAATGTTAAATAACAACCTTTGTTTGTGGTGCTGGTAGGTGGACCAATACGTTCGACCACAGGTTTCTTTACCTTTGGTGGCAAAGATTCTTTGTAGATCTGTTAGTATTTATACATCATACCTTTTAATAAATATTAACTTACCACAGGTTTTAGATTCAAAAATGTAATGGGGATTGGTTAGATTGTGGGAGTCAGTCCTTCCCACCACACATGCATTTTAGGTTTTAGAAATAGTTCTTTAGTTGCCCTCCTCTTAAGCACTGACCTCAGAGCTGCAGTTGGTCCTCAGATGCTGCGCTGCTGCTCCCCACTGCTCTTAAACATTTAGGACGGGTCAAATACAGGACAAGTGTCTCCACAAGAGCTTCAATTAGTATATTTTTATACATTACTATTCAGAAAAATAATACAAATGTTTTGTTTCCTTATTTTTAGTTTAAATTGCCCAGTGTGCTAAACCTGAAATCTTATTCTACTAGGCAGCCATTTATTTCGTCCTATAATTGTTCTTTTGCTTTGACAAACTACTTTTGTAGATTGTTTTCTCTATGAATTGTCCAAAACCTGCAAAAGGCCCACAGTGAATTCTCTAAATGTTTTGGGTTTCTTTTCAGGGGAAAAAGTAAACTTACAGTATACACCCTAGAAATACACACAAATACATTTATTTTGACAAGTACAGACAGACAGAAATGATGGCAGTTTAAATTTTCAGTGAGAGTCCTAAACTACATTTAATTAATAGATTAAATATGCGCATGTTTCAAACAGCAGATACATACAGTACAAAGCTTTTCATACGTATGGAGCAATCACTCAAAAAAATATAACCCCTTAAAAGAGCTGAGTAAAACTCAGCTAGCTTCAATCACAATTTCTGAGAAAGCAGTCTTCTGAGTACTTCGAAAGCCTGGTGATAAAGTACAAATAGTCCGAGGCTGATCAGATGCTCAGTCCAAGATCAGAACCTGTTCAGCAAGCCTTGATCTTGGGGATCAATAGTCCACAAACTTTCCTTTACTTGAACCAGGCTGCAGGTTGGATCGTAGTTTGTACATGCAGTTCAGAGAGTCCAGAAGAAACGCTCGTATGGTGTTGATCTCCATCAGAGTCAGGTTGTCCAGCTACAGAGGAGAGGAAGCAGAGTAAGACAGGATACGAGGTCAGTTCTAAACAAATAAATCAAACAATCTTTCTCTAATGCCTGCTGTGAACTGTTGTGCTCATATCGGCTGGATCTTAATTTGACAGGGAAACAGGAAGCCATAGGGCCACAAGATGAGGGGATAACAGGATGATTGAAACTGAGGGTGGCTGTTAATCAACTTTAACTAATGAATGTTCAGAGTTTTTCATCTCTTGGAGATGCTCTTTAAAGCAACACAATTATTTCTTGAATTTCAACAAAACCTCCAGTGGCTAATTGAAATTAGACTGTACATGTAAATAGCCATGTTACCAATATCCAAGCAACTAACTATTTTCTTTCTTGTTGATTAATCTGTCGATTATATATTTGTTTAGTCTAAAAGAATATCAAAAAATTGCCCATCACAGGTTCCCAGGATAACAGCTTCATATTGCTTTTTCTTTTGGACCAATTCTCCAAAACCAAATCATCATAAGTTCACCATCACAGCAGAGTAAGAGAACCAGCAAATATCCACATTCAAGATGCTAAAACTGACATTTTGACATTTTTGTTTATAATAATGCTGCATAATTTTCTGTCAATTGACTAATCAATTGTTTGACTAATAGTTACAGCTCTACAATATCCCAGTGTATGAATCTTCATGGTCAGTTTTACCTTGGCATGAGCTTCCAGCTGACTGATGAAGCTGTCGGCGGAGAGGCGGAGTTTGGCAATACGCGTGTCCCAGATGTCTTTGACCAGCGTGCGGATCTCATCTGCTTTAGGGATGTTGTCAGACGCACTGCAGAGACACACAAACCATCATGTGATGTAGAGCGCCACATACACAGATAATAAGGGAGCATTTACATGCTATAAACAACAGGAGCACAAGAAGGATGGATGTCATTATCCTGCATGGAGTTTAAATGACTCACTAGTTCAGTAGCAGTTTGGTGAGCTCCATGTAGTAAGGACTGGGAACCGGCGTAAAGGTGTCCTCTTTCCTCTCAAGGTCTCGCATCTCCTCCAGTTTCTCTGCACATTATAAACAGCAGGGAATTAAAACACAGTAAATTAATAAGCCACATTGCAAGATATCATAAATTAGCATAAATGTCCGTATCTCCCAGACATGCCAGTCATAGAAGTTCCAATTACAGTTTTCTTTCGGCATTGGTGGATTTTGTGCTCACGATTAAGAAACTACTAAGAGATGGACTAATGTGTTGTTAGTTTTTGACTTTGTGTGGTATTTGTTGACATTGAGAAAACTCCAGAGTAACACCAGCTCTTTCCTCAAAAAAAAGAAGGTACCTGCACCCCACTCAACAATTCAAAGTGTAAATAATAATAACAAAACAAAGGTTATGAATGATTCAGGGCAGCTGTGGCGTAGTGGAGAGCAAGGTAGTTCTCCAATCAGAGGGTCGGTGGTTCGATACCCGGCTTCGGCAGTCGATGTGTCCTTGGGCAAGACACTTAACCCCAAGTTGCTCCCGAAGGTTGTGGACTGGATGTTGCATGAATGTTAGTTAGAGTCTGATGATTGCATGGTAGCCCTGTCATCAGTGTGTGATGGGTGAATGATATGTATATATTGTAAGTTGCTTTGGATAAAAGCATCTGCTAAATGACTGACTGTAATGATTCATGTATGCAAACTTAAAGCAAATCATCTCATTAAAACAATGTCTACTTCTGTAGTGGATGAATGTAGTTTTACTTCATATCATCACGTCTAATGCAAACATTGCAAAATAGTCCAAAGTGATTCTATTTCTTCTGTGTTCAGAACTTGACTTTTGAATGTAAAAGCTGTAAAGAAGGATTAAGGTGGAAACACAAAATCAAATGACTGACTGTAATGATTAACTTCTGTAGTGGATGAATGTAGTTTTACTTCATATCATCACGTCTAATGCAAACATTGCAAAATAGTCCAAAGTGATTCTATTTCTTCTGTGTTCAGAACTTGACTTTTGAATGTAAAAGCAGAGAAAGGACCTCCTAAAACTCCACAGACCACAGAGAATTACATTACATTACATTACAGTCATTTAGCAGACGCTTTTATCCACAGACCACAGAGAAGAGATGGAAACACAAGTTGTGTAGCAGGCATTAAACAAACCCGAGATTCCAACGTTTTAAAGGAAACCAGAAGCACAAGGCTTTTGATCAAATGTGTTGAAATGCTCACAATCCAATGTGATATATATAT
Organism: Anoplopoma fimbria; assembly: GCF_027596085.1. Lineage (NCBI taxonomy): Eukaryota > Metazoa > Chordata > Actinopteri > Perciformes > Anoplopomatidae > Anoplopoma > Anoplopoma fimbria. The sequence continues at coordinate 16,711,985 of NC_072450.1, forward strand.
ATATCCTTTATTTGATATTCAACTTGTTTGCACTGTATATCTCACCGACATCCATCCAGGCAGGAGGAACAATTCTGCATTTCTGTCTCTGTTTCAAGTTAAGAGCCAGCCACACAGGGACATCAACAGGCAGTCCAGGGTTGAAGGGACCCAGGTCCCCCTGAGGACAGAAACAAAGTGTTGATCCACACTGAGAGACATTTGTTCATTATTATATTAACGTTAGCGTTGTGTAGATTACAGCTGGTGCTTTTGCCTCATGACATGTAGGTACACTGGCGCTCCTGACCCATAACATAATCAGTAAAAGCCGGAATCCCCATTGTGTGACAATCCATCATCAGACTGTACGGTTAGCTATTGAGCTATACATGCTAACGTTATGAGTTATCAGTATCTGGTCAGCTGTTTAACCGGGTAACACAACGTCCTTACTTACCCCGATCAAGTAGATCTTGTCTAAACTGAAGTTTGGTATAATCTTCACCAGCTCTTTCTCGGCCAGGAACTCTACCTCCGCGGCCTCCATGGCGGTCTGTGAGGGTAGATTATTATTATTATTATTATTACTGTGTTTCCCCACGACGTTTCACCCCGGCTCCTCGCTCACATTTGCCATTCGACTTGTTCCCGCGCTGGAGCCGACGTGAGCGTACGAGGAATACGTAGGAGGAGAGAGCTACGTCACAGAGCGTCACGCAGCGGTCGCGTTGTAACAGTGGGTCATGTGACAGCAGCGACGGCAGTTGCATGTAAGCGCCACTAGGGGGCGACAGTGAACAGGCGAGGAAGCCCTGCAAATCCATTTTACTTAAGTAAAAGTTCATACTATCAAAATGTAATTAAATTATACAGAATGTCAACTTTCAAAGTGTCATTTTTTTATTTTTATTTATCGTTATTACTTATATGGCAGTTCGATGCTTTAGTTGGTTATTGGTCAATGTGGAGGAAACCCAAACTACTTCATATATGCTGCTGCTGTATTGCAGTTTAATCTGTTACATTGCTTGTTATAAACTTAATCTGTTTGGCAATATATTTCCCTCTGAAATGTATCGATAATAATAGTACCGCCAAATATGGTTTCTAGGTTGCATGTATTATATTGCATTATGTTGGTCATAGTTTCAACATATGGCTGTTGTTCCTTTTTTTGCTGGTTTTGATGATGTCTTTTTAAACTGTCCAGTTTGATATTTTACAAATGAGAATCTTTTTAATTTTGGACCGTTGGTTCTGTAGTTCTGCGCTCAGTTATCACATGTCAAAGAGAGCTAGATATTCAGATACACACAATAGATAATAAAAAGAGTGTATGTGACAATACAAATAGCATTGTACAAGTTAACATCGTTGTACTGGAGACACAAACACACATAGAACAGATCATTTGATCCGCGACAATGGTGCCATCTGTCCACCAGTTGTCAGGATTTCCCCTCCCTCTAAATGAACTAATAACTGTTTGAACCACTTCTGGAGAATCGACACATAGGTATGTCTGGATGTTTCTGCCAAGGTTCGCAGAGGTCAGGACTGTGTCTGTGAGGGTCAACTGACCACAGTTGAAGGTTAGACATGGCCTGTTTAAATGCATTCATGCAGCATTGAATAGGCCCCAGATATATCTTGAATTGAAGTTGACTTGGCTATTAAGGAGAATAGCATATGTAAGAGCAATTTATTCATATTTTTGACTTTGTATTTACCTGGTGTAATACATACTTTTTATATCATATCATATTTGTTTGTATTTATATCGGAAGGAAATGCAGACAGGTGTGTTGTGTGCATACAGGTTGCTTGCAGGGTCGTTGACCATGGCCATGGAGTCTGCAGGTTATGTTTGCGGTGTGATAACCGTAGTTAAGATACTTAACTGTGTGTGATGGCTGGTGTTGTTAATAAATATCTGCGAACAACAAATTAATCGTCCAACAGCAAAGCTAAACAAAAAAAAGCTAGGCAAAACAATTAGTATTTTTACCTATAATTTTGTTATCGAACTTCATATGATTGATAAGCATCTGACCAATTTGTAATAGCTCTGTTGATCCACAAGGTGGAGCCATGTAGAATAAAGTTATGGGTAAATATTATCTTCTAGATGTGAAGTTCCCTTTTCTTGAGATTCCGACAATTTAACAGGCAGTTTCTTGCACTCAAGTTTCTTGAATTTATTTCTGGGCATGTGAAATGACAGATTCTTTTGCCCTAAAGACCTATATCAATTTACTGTAAACAATCAGACCATAGATTCAAACTCAAGACTTTTGTAAGCTATTGTTATATTCTCTTTAGAGGTGACAATTTTAAGGTAATGCAATCTAGTACTCTATTTATTGACTATTATTCTTTTTCTGTAGTATTTATACTTCAACATGTAAGTTACAACATTGTTTTATTGTGAATTCTTTCATGCAAATTGACATTAAAAATATCTTCAATATTATTCGCCATTTTTCCTGAACAGAAAACATATTACCCTGCTCTGGCTGACAGGTGTAACCGATGATGCAGCAAAGCCTAACACTCGTGAATTTTTCAGCCTTACAAAATTAAACCAAAACCTGGCTCTGCCGGCAAGTCTCCCTTTTCAAGAGTCAAAGGCAGATACATATAAAATAATGACTAAATTACATGAATCTTACAAAAGACTTGGTTTCAAAGGGGATTTCATTGTACATTCAGTTTATAAAATTAATGTAAAAAAATGTGATATCCAAACCATTATTTAATAGCTCTTACTGATTAATTCTTATCTGAAATACAAAGGCAGTTCTGTAACCTAACATTAAGTATTCAAATGTTTTAACATTACGTATTAAATAATAGGATTTAGAGCAGTCAATTAAGTATAAATACAAACTATTACCTATTTCTTACAACAGTTACCCAATAAAATTAAAATATTCCTGTCATCAGAAGAATGACATTCTGGAGTGTACCAGGATAAACAATAGGAGCCATCCATCATAGGAATATTTTCCTAATAATTAATCATTTAAAAATTATATCTTTTAAGATAGATAAGACAAAGATAATATAAGACATAACTTGTAAGATAAGAGAAACCTTTTTTTTAATGATACCTGCCTCTCCAGGACATCTATTTTCTTATCTTTTCAGGAGTGTTTTAAACAAACTGCCAACAAACATCATCAGACTACAGTTCTATATTTTAATTTAGTTTCAGGGCTTAAAACAAACTACACCTATCATAGAAAACATGTATCTATATCATATCTCAGTAGTACAATCATCTCCTTAAAATGTATGATCTCTGTATGGCTACTGGCTGTAAAATTTCAGAGTAAAAAATAGATCAAATACTCTACAATTTAAGTTAATGCACACAACTATGGGAAGACACAAATCATTGTAGGGAGAAAAAAAACAAAAACATTTAAGTTGCAGTCAAAAACATAATTGCCTTCATCACCTCAGTATCACCTTGTTAAGGTGGACACATGCCAAAAGAGCACATATGGCTCTTGACCTTGAGAGATTTGGCTCTAATCAGTCAGTGCTCCGCAAGTTCCTCTCAGTAGGAGGGGCTTGTCATGGAACAAAGATCATGCGTTCAGCATTTTTGTACTCCTGTGCTACAAGATAAGTAGCATCATGCATGCTGAAACGGCAGCGATATTTGTCTATGTGTAGGTTACTCCTGACTGGCTTAGCACAGATCCAGGACGGACTTGTTGATCACAGGGTTGGTCCAGTCGTTCCTCAGATCATCCAAGTGATTGTCAAAGTCAATCAAGTTCTCATAGGACCTGCCCTCTAACAGAGCAGATGTGATCTTCTGTGCTTCGCTCCAGTCCTCAAAACAGTCACTGGAAGACAAAAACATAATTTTGGGAATCAACGCCTAAAACATGATCTAGACAATGTACACTATTTTGCTAGTTAATTAGAGAACACAGGGAGATTGTAGGCAAGAAGCTGTGGTTGAGGTTGCACATGTAGATCAGTCTCTAGTGAAACGGTTCAAAACAGAGAGTAACTTACAAAGTTACTTCTCTACTTTTCCACTTGTTTTCATGATGGTCATGGATATGCACAATGGGCTCAAAACAGCTCATTGTTAATCTACTGTTGTCCACCTGAGGGAAAAAAACAGAGAAATCACAAGGGATTTAGTAACATACAGACCTGTTATGTATAGATTTACAGAACCAGACCAGTGTCTGACATGTTTTAGGGAACTTACTACTAATTATGTATACTTTACAATATCGCTAACCATTTAAAAAAGATAGCATTTTAGATTGTTTTTGTTTCTAACATCTTCCAGGCAGCCAAGTGCATTACTTTTGTCTGCATTATTAAAAAATCTATTAGCAGAAATTTACTTTATGCAAGTAACCAATCTGTGAACAAGTTGTTGCTCTTCGTTAATTTAACACTATTATTGTATGATGATACAGTTAAAGAGCACAGATTGTTTGGAGAAGCCTTCAGGGTCAGCTAGTGGTAAATGCCAACATCCAAAACTTGAGAAAGCAGATTAACAGCAGCATAATCAATGCAAGAACATACCAAACTCACATCATCCCTTTCATTATGTTTCTGCACAATCTTCCTTATTTATCACTTAACAATGGTCTGCAGCTACATAACAAATCTCAGATTGTGGAGCTAAATGCTTGTTGTGACAAAATATCTAAATCAGATTTTCAGACAGTAAATTTATTTTTATATACTGAACTAAAACTAGTGGCTGCCTGCCTGGAAGGTAGGATGAATAAACTTTATAAACTAAAAGTGCACCATATACTTTTCAAAATCAGAGTCAGCAGTAAAGCATTTGCATAACTTTAGATAAATGGACTAAAACAAATCGTTCATTGACACCAGTCTAAATCATTTACTATTACCATAACAATTGCTGCGTCGCTGAAGTTCTCAGAAATCCTGGCAGCCACTTTTTCTGCAACTTGGTTGGGTCTGCAAGAGAGATGAACAACAGTTGTTTGGGGCATGGTTAATCACTAATTAATTCCTGGGAACAGCAGGGTGTTGGGGTCCATTTTGTTTTGGCTGTACCTTGAATCCTTTGTGCGTTCATTGGCTTGATAATATCCAGCAATGACGTAATTATTTTCTTTACACCAAGTATCAATCTGGGATAGGAGAGGGAAAGCCAACATGAAAAGGACAGGACAGCAGAGGTCAGACCAACAACAACAGACATTTCTTTTCACTTCATTAGGGACACATGGCTACAAGGAGTTAAACCTAAACCAGCCCTGCAATAAACTCCATGTTCATAGAGTAGTTTGTGGTGATTTCTCCTTAAACTGCGAGGTGAGTGTAATATTTAGTCATCCCTCAATGGGGGGATAAATGGGAGCATGGTATTATAACCACCTGTGAGTAAGGGGATGAAATGTAGCGCACCACTAACTTCAGCCCACCAAATCACCATGGAGTTGAATCAAAACCACAATAAACAGTTTAAACAATAACAAGAGCACTACATTTCATTTTTGCAGTACTTGTGTATCTGACTGCATACGTTAAAGCTAGGTGTTTCACGGCTACTTACCAGTGTTAAAGCCACTTCCAGCATTGGTGCCAGAGCCAGAGTCCCGTGAAACAGCGGCACACAGTCCACACACAGCACTGCTTCTCCGTGGCTGTCTTTCTTTTTCTCCTTCATTTTCTCCGCCACCAACAATCCATTCACAGCGCAGTGAGGGTACTTGGCAGCATGTAAAACCATTTTACAGTAAGCCTGACTCGTCAGCTGAATAGGCATGTTTATGAGAAAAATCGGCAGAATCTGTTATAAAAAAAAAAAAAAAAAAAAATCCCTGAAGTTGAGTGGCTACACGACGAGAGGGGACTTCTGTCTGCTACGGTTAGCTAACGAAAATGCCAACAGAAAAGTAGATATCTACCTCAGTAGTCACCTGACTGACACGAACATGTACGCTTTACAATAAGCAAAAATGACAATAGTCTTTTTCTCACGCAAGATGAATTACTGTGTAAAGAAAGCTAAGCTAGTCTGGCTTCCACCGCTCTCTCGTTTCTGCAGCACCGGTGGTGCCGTAAATCAGAATGGAAATGTCGTAAAATGAGATCACAAAGCATCATCCATCCGGTCTGTTCACCTCCTAGCAATGTGACTTACGTCCTTCCGGTCTCCATCACACTTCCTGTAAGAGTAGCGGTGCCCGGGAGCAAGGAAGAGACAGGAGGTTGTATTTTCTATTAACAGCATCCTTCTAACCTTTAGAAATACACACGACTTTAACGCTTACATACATCGTGACACTGTACGTATTAAAATCGAGGTAATGGCCCAACATTAAGAGGCTGTTTCAACCGATAAAATCAATGGTGCACTGGTGACTTTGTCAGAGTGGAGCGGAGCTAGGTCGGGCTAGCTCATCGGCTAGCTTTCCTTAGCGTCCAGCGTCAGACTTTTGAAGGCAGATGTTTCGTGTAGATGGTTAGGTGTTGTCTGCCATATGTACATGGAAAGTCAGCAAATGGGAAGGCATTGTGTGAATTATAGACTATTTGCTCAAATAACCTGGCGTTTCAGTCATTCTTTTACCTGGGCGGTGTGACCTTGTGTTGACAGCTAACGCTAACAGTAGCTTAGCTTTAGCTTGTAGCTGACGGTAGACCTTTGGTTTGCAACAACAATAACTCAATTTAACCTATATACAGTCCAGGATTTAACCTAACGCACGTGTAAATATATAGTTTGTGTTTTATGCAAGCTTTGTTACCTCGTTTAAATGCAGGTATTTCTAACATCTGTCAAAGGCCGGAAATTGTATTTTATTATAGATTTGATACCAAATACTTGTTCTTGAACTATCCAACACCTGCTATGTGATATTAACACAAGTTGATCAATTAATCTTAATACTGAATATATGGGGATACAAGAAAAAAAATCATTCACAAATCAGTTTGCATGCATTGGGAAGCGTTTGAATATATTTAAGTTTTCTAATACAATCTGTCATTTGACCTTTTTCACAGAATGCTGGCCACCAGAGCCCTTCGCCTTGTTGGCAAACGTGCCATTTCCACCTCTGTCTGTGTGCGTGGAGGACATGGTAAGAGTCATGAGAACTGAATCTATTTTTGGCAGCGGCATTAAAGATGGAGTTTGTGCCTCATAAATCACAGTTTCTGTGAATTTAAACTTTTACATAGATGATTACTTTGGTACTAGAGAGCTACAGTTTTTCCTGTAAAATAAATCCCTAGTGACCTTTCAAGGGTTCATACGGTTTGTTTATCTCGGAATGGAAAATAACCCTTCTAAATTGTTCAACAATACTCTAAATGGTTTTGGTATGTGTTTTTAAGTAAAGCAAAATCCCTCAACAAATTTGCTTATTGTGGGGCTAGAATTCAATGAAAACGCCCCCCCAAAACATTAAGTCTTCATGTTAGCTTGCTTATATAAACATCACTTTTTCTGTTAGTCCTAGCAACACATTTCCATTCTGTAATGTGCTTCCGGTGTCTAAAGAAGACACCTTTACTCTCCTCCAATCTCTTAACTACCTGAAGTTAGATCTAAGTCAAGAATTGGCACCATTTAATCATATTTTCCAGCCACCAGAAAATATTTGAATGTGCCAGTGCCCAGCTGATTATAAGTGTTTTTATCAGCATACTTTCTGGTACCAGTGTAGCGCAGTCTAACAAGAAAGTAAAACCAAACATTTTCTACTTTGAATACACATGATATGTCTTTTAAAGGTTGGCATGAATGACGACAATCAGTGATGGTGAGACTTGTTTTTTCTCCTGCAGGTGTTGCTAAGGTAGAGGACTACACTCTCCCTGCCTACTTTGACAGGCGGGAGAATCCCCTCCCAGAGATCCGCTATGTGCAAACCCTGAGTCCAGAGCAGGCGTCCCTGAAAGAGAAGGAGAAGGGCTCTTGGGCTGCACTCTCTAATGAGGAGAAGATTGCATGTAGGACTCAACGACACATTTTTTTTAATGATTTAATGTTCATACTTAGTAAATTCATTTTTCATCTATTACAACTGTAATCATCTAGATTTTGTGTTTCCAATGTTCAGTGTACCGCATCAGCTTCAAAGAAAGCTTTGCTGAGATGACCCAGGGATCGGCAGAGTGGAAAAGTATTGTTGCAGGCATGTTTTTCCTAGTCGGCTTCACTGGCCTGATTGTGCTCTGGCAGAGGAAGTATGGTAAGTTTGTCAAAAAGTGTAATGGCCATATTGGTCATTATGTGTCTGCACATCTGTTAATTATTTAATGTGATGATTCATTTCCAATTCAAACAAAGAGGAATGCAATTATCAGCATTACACTTGCTTGATGGAGCTTAATTAAGCATACCACTTAATGCGTACTGTCTCTTTGCAGTGTATGGACCCGTCCCACACACATTTGAGGCCGAGTACAAAGAGAAAGAGCTGCAGAGGGTGTTGGACATGAGAATGAACCCAGTGGAGGGATTCGCATCCAAGTGGGACTACGAAAACAAGCAGTGGAAAAAGTAAAGGACCCAGAGGACCATAACACATACTTGAAAATAAAGGCAGACCAACTCAATGATTCAAGAATACCTATATTTCGGTATTTATCAATTATCCAAATTACCTCAGTCTGTGCATTTTGGAAGGCCTCTTCCTCTTATTGGTCATTGTGTATTATAGAAATAAAAATGGTTAAACTGATCAAAGATCTCTATTTCAATTGTGTTAACTCTGTGACTCCTATGTTAATGCATTTACATTAAATTACGGTTTCATGTGAAGAGGGAAGGACTATACCTCCCCCCCATTTAATTTGATGAATTTACTCTAAAAATGGTGTTAGGGTTTTCCACCATTTGCAACTAATTATATTTGTATTAATGCCATCTGTTGTATTTAGCCCAACATTTCTAATGAAGTTGAGAATGTTATTCATTTTTAATTGAAATAGTAGTAAAAATGTATTTGAGAATTTCTCTTATGTTTGACAGTCAACCACAAACATAATCTGCATCACCAAATAATTGACAGTGTAATTTCAAATTGTTAAAATTCCAGTTTGTCTTTACCAGTTGGTGATCTTACTGGTTACTCTGTGGCTTTTGTACTAGAAATTCATTTTGAAAGTAGCCTAAAGTAGGTGGTCAGGGACTCTACACAACTAACAGTTTATCTGGTGGTTCAACCGTGACAAATAAAAAATCTGATCATGTAGTCATCTCAAGGAGATTGTAAAACTAAGCTGGTGGGTGGTGATTATTAGGAATGGGTATCATATTTACAATGGAGATGGTAGGGAATTTTCTAACTTCAAGTTTCAGATCGGTTTTCCCACCAAAAAAAAGTAAAGCTTAATCTACATTATTTACAGATATGATTTATATTATCCAAAAATGAAGCCATGCCTTTGTACACACAAAGAGCTGTGGTTTAGCAACAGCACCATTTCCTGTTGTTGACATTACTGATGAATGCTTGAATGGAAGTGAAATGGGTTTTTTTTTTTGCCAGTGACACTATTTAATTGTCATGATAATCAATATTGTATGTGCTGGAAAACAGAAGTATATGGGGATAGGTATAGAGTTTGCTACGTCTACTTCATAATGTCTGCATGTTGATCCTGCAGAATAGGTAGCCCACGTCATATATAGGATTTGCGGGTTCCTTACAATCTGCACGTCTAAATCCCTGGTGCATGGTTTACACATGAGGGTTTTGGGACGGCACAGCTGAGTTCAAGGCAACATGCTGTGATGTCACTTACCGGATGAACCCGCAGCTGCAGTTGTTTCACGTCAAAACAATCCGGAAGATGATACAGCATGAAGGAACTGCTGCTGGACCTTTGAAGCTTAGTTGTTTTAAGGGCGGTAGTGGAACTTAAACATGTTCTCGGGTAGAAGACAAACATAGCGACTCAGGTGAAGGTTGTGCACGGTTTTATAAGTCTGAAAACAGTAAAGTCGCGGGATTTGGACTCAAAGTCCATGTTAAAATATCCTAGCAGTGTTAGCTCACCGCAGACTGGTACAGAGGCATCATGGGAAACGGAATGAACAAGGTAGGCTTTGGTTTTGTTTTATGCACAGATTGTTGTTTGTGGATTTCTTATTGTAAATAGCTGGTAGCTGCGTGTCTCCCCTACGTAGTAATTCAACCAATCACGTGACATGTTTTGTTCTGTCCCACACTGATGTGATAAGCAATGGAAATAAACCAGAGAATGCATTTTGGATAATGCATGCAAAAGCCTTAAGTGCGGCAGATAGTTCACCTTTTTAATGTTTCAGTTATGTTTAAACATCTACCAAGAATTAAAATAAAAAGCCTCTGAGTTTAGAGATGATGTCATTATATCATCTAGATTTCTTATCAGTTCTTCTGATTGTGTGATGATACTGGATCCAGGGCTGATGTGGCTGACCTCTGACCCTCTGAGTGATTCCTGCAACTTTGCTATGAGGGTGAAATCAATAGGTTATTGCAACATTGTTATTCTTCTTTTCTCCACGCCCAATTATTACTGTGGTATTTTTCACTTGATGGCGAAAAGTCCACGGATAACATCCCAAATTACATTGATGCCCATTACATTAGTTAGTCAATAGAAAATTAAAATACATTTGAACACAGCATGTTTAGCAAACTTTGTCTTTGAGGCACGAGTCTCTAAAGTAAGACTAGTACATTTCAGTTTTGTCTTAAAGGGACTTTGCACAAGCAGGTAAATTGGTCATCTAAATATCCATTCTTAATTGCCACAACAGGCTGGAGATACATTTTATTAATGTGAATCCAGCGCTTAACTATCTTCAGACACCTTCTGCTTTATGGTACTCGTTCCGAAGTACAGCAGCTCTCAGCATTCATCACTTTGTCCTGATAACCATGCATCGTTGCTTCAGGCCTTGTATGGCTGTAGGGAATGATTTGCTGGTACTTGGTCCTTAAGCCCTAAGCCTTAAATCCAATCTGGCTCAACCCAGGACATTTGTTCATTTTCAAGAGAAGATTTTGAAGCTAGACTGTAATGAATATCTAACCTGAATGCAACATGTCTGTGATCGCTGCCTCACAGGTTGTCGATGGGCTCTACCTTGGGAACATAAGAGGTAAGACAAACATGAGGCAACTTGATTTGATGTTTGTAAAGGTGATGCATACAGTATAGCTCGGTGAGGTCAGGTTTACAGTACCACAGGCAGAAGGCCAACATTATGGGCCATCAATGCATGTAGGAATGAGTGGTGGGGAGGTTGATACAGTTGAATATTACAACACCTTACCATTAATATTGTTAAACATATAGATTTGTATTGTAGGCATTTTAATGTAGCACATATTATAAATAGTATGGAAAAAGTGTTTGACAAAAATATTTTGCGTGTTGCCCATTTTTACTGTAAATGGTGAAAGTGTTTAACTATCAAGCAACAGATTTTGTTGCTGAAAGTAGTTCTTCTGTCAAAGATATATTTCAGAGTAAAGAGATGCAAACGCCTTGTTGACCAAAGACAATTAAGATAGAAAAAGGTAGAGCTTCATGTAAAATAAAAAGTCATCAGTGTGTCACTCCCTGGCCCCGAACAACCCCTTCCAAGCTAATGTGGCATTTGCAGGTTTCTAACTTTAGCTGCCACGATGATCTATCCACATGATGGCAATTGCATTATGGCTAAAATTAGTTCAAGTGACAGGAACAAGTGACCACATGCCTAACTGTACCAAATGATGTTGCAGAAGAGTAAACCGTTTAGAGACCAGCCTCTGCAGCACCTTACAACATAACTGGTTGTTTGTGTGTTTGGTTGGTGTAACAGTCACTGACATGACTCTGGTATGTATTCTTCTTTCTCTTTGTCCCAGATGCAGAAAACAGAGAAAGCCTTTCTAAGAATGGCATCACCCACATCCTGTCGGTGTACAACAATGCTAAACCTATGTTTGAGGTTAGTGGAAAATCCATGATTTCAAAGTATCTGTAATTCTTGTGAAAATTTTACCTGGGGTTTTTGGTATGACTTTGCATGTATAATTGTGATGTATAATGTCCGCCAGCTGGGGGTGGTGATGAGTTATGGTTAGAGCAATGGAGTATTGTGCCTGAGATGGGCAGTTTAAATGCTTAGTGGTGTGTGAGTATACGAACACGAGGTAATAACCTTAGAAACAATGAGAGGTTTCTTTAGATGTTCTAATCTAGCTTAATTACTTGGCAGTGACTTAAATTTGAAATATTTTATTCATGGGCATTAAATGTATTATTCCACACTGTGTTATGAGTGTGATATTTGTCGTAGTAATATATTACAGAGGGCTTTGTTATCCATTGTGCCTTAGCACAGCTCACAAATGTTCAGCATGTCACATTCAGTTTGTTTCTAATGTTGGCCTTGAACTGTGAGTTGAATATATATTACCTTTATATTCATTTAGATAATGTTATGGCCCAGAAAGTTAAAATAAAAAAAAACCATATTGAAGGACTAGAAAAATACAGACCCACTTTAAGTGGGGAAAATTGTTCTGGGTTCCAGACATAAACGATCTTTGGCTCACATGAGATAGGAGCAACCTTCAAAACCTACCTGGACCATCATCATTTTATTAAATAATATAAACGTAGGTGAAGGTTTACAGGTTCCATTTAGATATGCATGGCCTATATTCTTCAATTTTGTTTCAATTGTTATGCATGTATGTCTTACAGGACATGACGTATCTTTGTATTCATGCAGCTGATGCTTCCAGCCAGAACCTGTGAGTAAGCACAGACACACACACTCAGACACAGATCATACCTTAGATTTTCAAATGTCCTTGTCCATGTGAATTTCTCAAGCGTGGATGAGTCAGGCGTATTATTTCAACACAGATACCCTAAAGATTGTTGCCCCAGGGTGTGACGGCCTATTGCAAACCGTTACATATATTATATGGGGACTTTTTACACTTTAACAAACTGATTTATTGAAAAAAAAAATGTTTATTGCATGATTCATGTTGGTTGTTCTTATACATGTACTACTTATACTCTGACTGGCAAAATTAAACCAGAGGGAAAAGTGACCAGTAGCTCTCAGTTTTTATCTCTTGACTTGCAGATATATGAAGTAAAGTAGACCCTGCAACATAAAATTAAACATGGAATATTCCTAACGATATAGCACTAACTAGTGTGTGTGTGTGTGTGTGTGTGTGTGTGTGTGTGTGTGTGTGTGTGTGTGTGTGTGTGTGTGTGTGTGTGTGTGTGTGTGTGTGTGTGTGTGTGTGTGTGTGTGTGTGTGTGTGTGTTTGTGAGAGAGAGAGAGAGAGAGATTGTGTGTGTTCAAGGCAGATTTGGTGTTGAAAGAGGCATGAGCTGTCCCTCCACCCTTGCAGCGGCCACCAACACAACACATTAGTCATTGCATTTCTGTTGATTTCTTTGTTGCATCTTTTGACCTCTAGGCCACACTAGGTAAGGGCACAAAACAGATCATGATTCAGTTTGCGCATCTATGCAGAAGAGCAGTCTAACAGCTTGTGACTCCTGTAGATGATCCACTTTGAAGTCGGAGCTGGTGAGGGACAGTTACTGCTGTATTGGTGCCTTCTACTGGTTGGTTGGTTAATAGGACAGACAGAGGTGTGATCTCAGAAAGTGTTGCATGCATTTCAAATATTTAAATCTCCATATTAAAATTTGGAAAAAGGCGAGGAAAAAGTTAGGACATTTTGATGCAAGATGAATAATTAAAATTGCTGACAACATAGTAGACAAAGATGGGACACATTGCTTGTTGAATGCACTTGGTCCTTGTTGTCAAAGGCATGTTATGTCCTGTATTTAGTGCTTCTCAATTCAAAATCCCCAATTCTTAAACCAGTGCACTATGATCTGAACAAATGATAATACACAAGGCAGGTGTTAGACTGTAATTAATGCATAGTTTATTTGTGAGTACGCTAAAAAGTTTTCTTGTTGGCCCGGATAGGGAGAGTTAACGCTGTTTTAACGCAGGGGTTTGATAAGGAACTTTAGTTGGTTTACTTTGTAATAAGAAAACAAAGCTGGGTAAAATGCAAGTTAATGAGAATTGTTGTTTTATCTTTTGTTGGATGTTATTGATTGGGTTGGGTTGGAGGTGTCTGACCTCCACTGTCGTAATCAAGTGTCCTACCCTCAGGCATCAGAGGAAGGAAAACCTAGTGTGACATCTGGCTGTTGGCCTCGACTCCCAGGGCTTTAATAAACCCCCTCTGTCACAATCACTCGTCTGACTGGCGGGAGCGGTGAGGCCAACTGACGCACCACCGTGTTCACCACCAGGCCTCTGATTGCGCCCCCCCCCCGGATAAAATCTGTAGCAGTTTGAAGCTGGCTGAAAAACCTTAACTTCCTTAAAGCTCCTGTATTTACTTTGGGATGAATTACAGTAAGTCAGGTTCCTTTTGGTAAGCCCCAAATCAAAATGACTGTCTCAATAGGCTGCATTGCTTACCCTATAAAAGAAAAATAAAGAATATGACTCAGTAACATCCATTTCTATGATTGTTAGGGATATAGTGGGTGATGAGTCGCCTATCAAAAGATTAAATGTCAGTAACAACAAGCTGGGACATCAAGGCCTAGTCTTCACTATTGTCGAGGATGCTGTCGATGTTATTGTACATTTGACACCCAGTGCAGTGATGCAATGGCATAGCTTCTGAATTAATACAAGACATTTCATTACCTTAAATGTTGATTTTATCTATTTGCTATTATGCACATGGACCTGATTGTGGAGTGCCAGGGATTCCCCTTCTTTACATTCTCACGACAAGTCTGTTATGGTTTGGATGTACAGTGTTTACTGACCATGAAGGTGTAATCTCATTTGCATCAAACATTTCCAAAATGAGATATGCATTTGTGCAAGGAGTCTGCAGGTCCACCATGCTGTACTTGTTGTATAATTAAGATTATGCCTTTTTTGTGTTTTAATATTATTTCTTATGCATATAGATAATTGTATTGGAAACAATTTCAACATACCATAGAATTACACAAGCTATTTTTTCATTTAGAATTTCCAGTAGCTCAACATTTTGTTTCACTTTATTCTCTAGAGTCAACTGGTTAAAACCTCATATTTTCTGCATATTAAACAAGACAGCCGGAAACCTCTGTGCTAGGAAGACAGAACTAAGTGCTGAGGTGACATCTTTTGAAGAGGAGTTTGGATCTCAGGAAGCAGGAAAAAAAGTTTAGTGCCAGTCAATCTATTTTAGCCCCAGTCTGTTACTCTGTCTGCTATTGAGTAACCAGCATCTGCTCCTCAGGAGACAGTGCTATCAGCCATGCACTTCTTGGTTATGCAAAACAAGTGTTTCCTGTCAGTAGTAGGATATTTGAGGAGCAGTTGCAACCCAGTGTGCTGCTTGATTTTCATTTATTTTTCAAAAAGACTCAAATTCTCAGGATCTCTGCGATCTCAATGAGCTAATTTCAGTTTGTGTTTTGGGGGTTTGGGAATGATAGAATTTGTACTTGGTTCTTACTTTTTCTTAGCTTTTTAATTGGCTTGCTCCTGAGGAGAGCTTTACAAGTTGGTCTGACAAAACCTCAGTATGACTAATAACTTTTTAGTTTGGACGACAGAAGCATATCAACATGAGTGTATGTTTTGATTTAATTTTGTGAACACAGAATGAATAAATGAATGAATGACTGTTGGAACCTGATGTACAAAACAACAAGGACTGTTACTTCCCTTGTCTGTCTCTACTGTCTGAGCTTTGGTCTACCACAGATTCTCTGTTTGAGCAAACCTGACCTCTTTCTCACATGACAAGTTGGAGTAGCTCGAGATAAATCCCTACTCCTCGACATTGTAACAAAAAACATATCTAATCAAAACTAACTTCGCCCATTCTGGGAGCTGCAGTTTCTACAGTCCACATCTGAACAGTGTCATGTTATCATAGTTTCAGCAACTTATTTGAAACACAAAGTTAGGGCCTCAAAACAGGAGTTTCAGTTCAAGGTGTGCTTTCTCATATCCTATACTGTGTAGTCTATTTTTACCTTTGCAACCCTTACACCATTTCACTTTAGCAAAATCAAGCCCGTTTCCTGATTTAATGAACAATTGTTTAAATGCTATTTTTTTTAAACATTAGTTTCTCTATTCATACTGCAAAGTGCAGGAAAAAAATGTGCTACATAAATGTTTCTTTGTTCTCCCATTCCTCTCCAGATTACAGCATTTTAAAGAGTGCATCAGCTTCATCCATGAATGTCGCCTGAATGGTGGATCTTGTCTCGTTCACTGGTAGGCTTTTATGTCTAAATCTGTAGCCAGCTTCTTCATGGCCTCTGGGGGTGTCAAGACATGTCATGTTCATCTTGGATGTAGGCTTGTAGTATGCCTTTAAAGGACTGAACCAAAAAACAACCCTGAGTTAAAAGTCTGATCAGTACCTGTTCTGTTATTTACCTCCTATAATAAATAAATAAGGTGTTTAACATGGAGTAGCCTTATGACAGAGACCAAGCTGTGTGCTTTTTCTTTGCTGCAGCCTCGCAGGTGTGTCCCGCAGCACTACCATGGTGGTGGCCTACCTGATGACTGTCACCCACTACAGCTGGGATGAGTGTCTGTCTGCAGTCAAGGCTGTTCGCTCCTTTGTCGGCCCAAACTATGGCTTCCAGCAGCAGCTGCAGGAGTACCAGACGACACAAGTCTCAGAGGTAAACACATGCAGGAACACACAGACGTGACGTATGTATACAAATGATACCACAGAGAGCATCCAGCCCCCTTTGAACATTTGAATCCCAAAATCAAAGGGATTCTGAGTTGTAATCTTTAAGATTTTCAACTTAAAATTCAATTTTATAATGTTTTCCTCACGAGCATAGTTCTAGCCGTAGCTGTACAATATATAAGAATTCTGAATTCACATGAATTTTCATGTGCTTTAAGTGCTGTTGTTGGTAGACATGCACAGGAACTGCAGGATATGATGCACATAACAATCACACTGCACATGAGGTTGGTGGTTAACGGCCGTTAATTGTGGCTATCTTCGTGTCATGGAACAAGAAAAACCAACCAACAGTTGTGGAGGACTGTCTCATATGTGATTATTTTTTTGTAATGATCTTAAAATGTATATTTGTTATTCTCGAAAAGGCCAATAAACAGCAATTGTTTGTTTCCCACTAAATCAAAAACTCTAAGGGTGAACCGGCATAGCTGAGATTTTTAGCTACAACCAGAGATTTAACAGCAGCACAGGCCAATCAAATAAAGTAAAAGTATGGTCATCTTACTCTTTGAAATAGCTCAAAAATCACCATAAAAATGAGTCATTCTTGCATCAGAAAAGGAAACTTTTGTGCAAGAGATATGAACTAATCCTTCTCTGTTGTACATTAAAGTGCGTGGTCCTGTTTAAATGCAAACTGTAACTTCTCATCTGTCTGATATTAGGAATTTAACCTCCTCAGCTCTAAGAAGCTCAGTGGACTTCTTTTATTTGATGGGCGAAGAGCCTTTTAGGGAACATGATCCCACACCACTGAAGACAAAGACATACCCTACAATGTTCGTAGTTGTCTTCTTTCACTTTAAGGAAGACCACTTATCGGAAATATCAGTCCCAACTTGGTTTCATATTCAATCTGATTTGGAGCATTTTGTTCACGCAAGAACATGGCGACAACGTACCTTAGTACCTCGTCAGATGCCATATGCTTTTTTTTTTTTTTAAATACTACAATGGCTTAAAGTCAACAGAAAACTAGGACGCTGTTTTTAATTATTAATCGTATTTTCAAATTTTAGGGTGTGAGGCAATTTTATTTCGAACCATCGTCTCAACAGCATTTTACTAATGGCAGTTTTTTTATATGAGCACATTGTAGATAGATGTCACAGCTTTAACATGCTGTATCATTATAGTTGCTTGAAGGCACATAGGGTGTTATCCCATTACAGTGGCACTGACCCAGCCGCTGAGTAGAGAAGGGGAACTGCAGGGGGTTTGCTGGGATTGCATTAGCTTGGTAAAGCTCATCACGTGCTCAGTGTTACAGTCAGCATCTTGCAACATAACATCACTGAACCAATGCTCATTGTTTTGGATAATGCACTGATTTCGAGGATTTAAGGGGAAATGGTATTTCTGTATTTTTTCTTTCCCACATCTGCCTCAGATAGAAAGTGAGGAATCCTTAAGACAACGATGAAGTTTAGACACTAATGCAACAGTTAGAAATCTACTGTCACAGTAACAACACGAGTGAAATACACTGAAGTGCACATCTCATAACTGTCTTCTTGCAGATTCAAGCAGAAGAAAAGAAAGCAAACTTTCTGGTCTATAAACATACTGTAATAGCCCAGAATTTGGTATTAAAACAGATTCCCAAAATAATTCAAATTGGGAAAGAAGGCCAGTAAATAAAAGAAGGCTAATAAAGATCATTGTTAGCTGTTTCTAATCAAGACAACAATCAAGAATCTATACATGTTTAGTTGTTTCTCATCTGTTGAAAGGACCAAAAAGATTTGTTCCCTTCCAAGTGTCTTTGTTCTGAAGCAATTCATCTATGAACCCGAGCCTCCACACAGTTAACTATCTGCCTCAAATCCCCCTTTAATCTTAACTTTACAGTTATGACTTGAGCTCTTAAAGATCACGTCTTACTTTTTGGGAGAGTTACCTGATTGTGATTCCCCTTTTTGATTTGACATCAAATTAAAGTATCTATCAAAGTATTCTCATGGGGAGGACTTAAAAGCACTTTGCAATTCCTAACAAGATTCATTTTCTCTTTAAAGATGATACAATGGCAGTTTGCCGAATATTTCACTTGCTATCCATCTTGTTATTGATGTGTTATCTTTATACTGTGCCTTTGGTTATTCATTTCTTGATGTTATGAGTCACTGCTGTACTCTTTTGGTTATTGGGTTGAAGGTGGGAAGGAACATGAAGGTGTTACATTCAGAGTGGCTACATTGTATTCTGTATATCATATGTAATATTAATGAATAACTACCTTTACACACAAATTATGCTGATAGCATCTCCAAAAGGTCATTACTGTCTGCTTCTATAAACTACACGTGGCCTTCACAAGTTTCTGAGATCTGACCGATGCATGAAGTTTCATGGAGGGAATGGTTATCACCCCAAACCCTCTATTTTTTGTGCTCTATAATTGAAACCATCTTAATTCTTAACCGTCTGAAAGAAAATACATGCAAACTTAAATATCTGGTAGACTTTAGATTCAGAGTCCACATGGAGTAGCTCCACACGTCAGTTAATAGATTTTCTGCGTTTCATGCACATTATTGAAGATTGTGTATTCATGACATACATTTTATATTGTGCTCGCAGGCAAATCTCAGTTCAAATAATGCAATCAGCTTTAAACTCACAGTTGTATTTTTGAACCCTTTTATGAAACTAAAAGTTATTTAGAAAACAACTCGGATCCCATGTGATTTGGTTAATTCAAGACTTATGACAGCAAAGTTATGTGACTTCATGGCAAACAAACCCAAAACATCAATCACAGATCACATGGTATACAGAATAAAAAGTAGACAAATTCTGTTTAAAGTTTTGTCCTGTTTTGTGTTGTTATAGCTGTGACAAAATACAATTTTGCCTTTCAAAGCCCCTACATATTTGCCTAAAATGTATAGTCAGTAAGATATCAAACAATGTAATGTAATAATATCTTAACACAATAGCATTTACTGAGTTACATTTTTTTTGTCTGTCCTCTTGTCCCCAGTACCGAACATGGTTACGGTCCAGTTTCCGTCCCAGTCCATTCAATGACCAGGAGCAGGTGGGTTCCCTGCTGAGCCAGTACACAGAGCAACAAGAGAGCCAGAGGAGAGGAGCAGACCGACGCTGGATAAATCAGGATATGGTTGTCTCTGCTCTGCCGTCAGAACCAGCCGATCCTGAAGGCAGCAGCTGAAACATGGGCTGCTGATCATGCTAAAGTCCTGCCAAAGGCTGTCAGTAAATGGCAGTATCATTCTGTACTCAATTCCAAATCAACCCCAAGTCGTATCCAAATTTAAGGCCTTTGTACAACTCTGAAAGCATAAGATGAAATATCTACCATACTTCAATTACAGCTGTCTAATCATTTTAATCAATGGTTGATTTTGAATTGGGCTACAGACTCTTATCGACTACCAGTTCCTTCCTTTGTTCCCTTAACTAAGCACAGTCACAACAGGTGTGCTTTTCTGACGCCTTACTCAAAACCCCTCAGCACCTTAGCCATGATGAATAAACCACACTCCCATGTGCACTCTTTACACCTGCATTGTTCAGTTTGGTAGCCTTAAATAAGTGACTGATTATGCTGCCTTAAAGAAACAATTTGTCTCCAATTATGTGGATGTCTAGTCTAAACTGGTGGACAATGAAATCCCCATAAATGTTACTCTGACATGTACCAGTTTGTTTCCTGTCCAGGCTCTTAATGGTTCACTCTTTGATCAACACTGAAGCTGGGGAAGTTGGCATGGTGAAAACACTATTGACATTTTATTTACCAGTAAAATATACAGTAACCAAATAATGGTTACGGTGTTGTTAGCAAATACGCTTTTTCACTTCCATATGTATTGATAGTGGTGGTCAGCTGGGGGAGGGAAAAGCTGTGAGTTGACTCTGTTAGTTCCGGGCAACTCTGTCTCAGCCAACAAACCTGCTGCTGAGTTATCTCTGAGAGGACAGAAGAAAAAAGTAAAACAGCCAAACACTCTGTAGTTTGTCTACCATCAACTGTTGTCAAATGAGGTTTGAGTCATTTGTGTGTTAACTAGGCAGCTTCAGTTGTAGAGAACATGGGTTTATACCATGGCCATTTGAGGACATGCAACTAGGAGTAACACCTGGAGTAAGTTTAAAAAATGGTAAAATATTCCTTTAAGTAACACATAGCAGTTTTAATTGTGAAGCTACATAAAGTGTTGCTGAATTAAACTACAACTACATATGAAGAATCTCTGCTGTCCAAATGCGAAAGTCTTCCTGATTTTACTGAAGCTCTGATTTATCTTTTTATCGTGACAAAGCTGATTCATACATTATGTGTGTTATAGATTAATGGATATAGCTAATCTTTTAATTGTGTATTTATGGTGTTTTTTTTGTTTGTGTTTTATAATAAAATGCAGTGGTTGACAAAAAAAAATGGAAATGCCAATAAATCTGTACTATCAACACTATGGTATGTGTCTGTGTATAAGTAAAATATATTCTGGGCAGAGAATATTACTATGCACATGGTTAGTATTGTATTTCACAGCTCACTTGTATGAGCTGCTTGTCTCATAGACAAAAAGAGAAAGCAGAATAGCTTTTTTTTTAATTTTAGTCCACGTTCAAGATTTGATAGGTTTCTGGGTTTGACTCAGCAGATCACATGCTAATGCTGCTTTATAGTCCCAGGGGATGTAGACAAGAACTATTAAGGATTAAAAGAATAAATGCCTAAACACTTTGAGTTAAAAAAGTAAGTTAATTACACAAGAGACATGACAAAAAAACATCTAAATATTCTCAATGAAATATATAATTTTACATTGTATACACAATTTTGAAGACTTCACAGGAAGATATCAACCAGTAAAAGTGAAATTAAAACAGTATATCATGAAAGAGTTTTTATGGATTGCCTGATAACCTCTAAAAATAAGATTAGCGGATGGTAACGCTCACAAGCTTTATTCAACAAGTGGTGAGCGATATCATCCGCCACCAGTAAAGATTACTACAACAGGGAATTTGAATAGCTCAGTCATACAATATTGCCCTGTGCTAAAGAGACATATCAAGACTACTGAAACTTGTCAGAAATGCATCCTCAAGGTTTTCCCTTTCTAAAGAACATCAACATGCTTTCATTAAATCTTCCAAGGGATACATACGTCACTTGTTTCCATGGAATTCATTTCTGTGGGGAAGGCCAGTGGGGTTGTATTAACAGCACTTTTAGTGTTTTTGACTTGCAAATTGTAATTCCTCGTTTCTTGATTAACAGAATAGTTTGGTTTATAAAATTTCCCCAAAAAAGTGAAACATGCCTTTGAAAAATGTTTTAAAACCTGAGCTGATGTCTTCAATTGGCTCCAATTAATACCCTACAACTGGAAAATGATTGATTTACTATCACATAAGACTAAAAAAACACATCAAACCCTCACAACTGAGAAGCTGAAACATGGGAATGTTTCCTTGAAAATGACAAACTATTATTGAATTGTCAAATTAGTTGAACATGTATTTACTGTCAAACAAATAATCAATTAATTGACTATTGTTTCGACACAATAACATTACAGGGATGGTATGACTATATGGAGGATAGAGGAGATGAGAAATTGCTCTGTTATCATTAATTGATTATGATGGTGGATACAAATATAACTTGGCTTTATTATTTAGCCCACTGTGAATCCCCTTATGATCCAAATAACTGATACTATTTAACACTGAAAAGTTTTCCTAATTACTATTCCGTCTTCATTATTATTAGACAAGGATTTCTCCTGGAGGACTTCTGGCCTCAACATTTTAACCATAATACAGAGCTGAACAGATGCATATACCTGATCAAGAACCTGTTTAGGTTTCTGTTCTGTTCTGAGTGGGTGTCAGCGGGACACATCACCTTGAGTGAGAGCGCAGAAATCCCCCACAGTACAAGGTAACTTGTGACTCTCCGGATTCATTCAGCGCCCCGCGTCTGCGTAGCTATTAGCGTGGGCAGCAGCTTTACAACCCTCGCTTGTGTCAGGCCATTTCTCGTAAATGCCCGCAGTTAGGAGAAAAACTCTTCCGGAATGGGACGGTCTACTGAAGCTTTAACGCACTCATTGGTCAACGGGATGCTGGGCTGTCCAATCATCTCCCAGCTAGTTCATTCATAACACGGAGCACGATAAACCCGATTAGTTTGTGACAGGGAGAAGTTGAACTCTCTTTATTAAATCTGACAGGCAGCCATCCGTCAACGTCTCAGGATACCACACACAGGGACAGCAGCTCAACCGACTGTAAGTGCTTTTACTTTTGATTTCTGTTCTCTGAACGTTGTAGAATCAAATTTAAGTTGAGTTTAATATATTATTATGAATTATATCCTCACCATTTAGGTACAAGGGAACAATCAAAACAACACTTTTCTCCATCAAGATGTCAAACTCTGGCGGTCGGAGACTGAAGCAGTGGCTGGTGGAGCAGATCCAGAGCGGGCAGTACTCTGGGCTGCAGTGGGAGGATGAGAGCCGCACTATGTTCCGAATTCCATGGAAACACGCAGGGAAACAGGATTATAACCAAGAAGTAGACGCGTCCATTTTTAAGGTTTGACAGCACTCTCGCCTAGTCCCGTGGACAGAACTGACTATTGTAGATGGAGCTTTGGTTTTACGCAGCGCTGCGCGTAAAAGTAAAACTTGATCACGAATCTTGACGGATCTGTCTGCCCATTTTTCAAGTCTGGTGCTTTTTTGATCGGATGATAAAAAATCATTTAGAGCTTTAGATGTCATTGATGTCACTTGTTTGTAGCATATACAACTTAACCATTCTGAAATTAATGAATTAAGTAAATTATTTTTTTTATTTTTTTTAGATAGTAGTAAGCAAGAGCCAAAGAAAGCACCAGTGTTATTTTAACACTGAATTTGTGTTGAATTATAAATAGAATAGTTATTCATGTAAATCAGACTTTCGTTTTTTCTCCATCTCCTTCTTTCTGAGAATTGAAAAATAAAGGATAAGTTTCACGTTTTTCTTGTAGCATCCACCATTAATCTAATACACTACCATCTTTAACATTTTGTTTTTCCCTCCACAGGCCTGGGCTGTGTTTAAGGGCAAGTTTAAGGAGGGGGACAAGGCCGAGCCTGCAACATGGAAGACCAGACTCCGCTGTGCCCTGAATAAAAGCCCTGACTTTGAGGAGGTGGCAGAAAGATCGCAGCTAGACATCTCTGAGCCCTATAAAGTCTACCGCATTGTACCCGAGGAAGAGCAGAAGAGTGAGTTTGTGAAAAATTGATGTCCTGAAAGCCAGCATTGATTACCTTTAACAGGTGTTGCATAATGCTATCATTAGAATTGCCAGTGTAATGCATGTTGCAGGATAAAATTACTGGATTCCTCCTGCAATTATTATGATTGTCATTCAAAGAAGTTACATGTTTGTGCCATTAACCGAGTCATAATGTATTCTTCTTTCACTTACAGATGGCAAAAGCTCAGTGATGACCATGACAGCTACCATGAGCTCTGGCGATATCACTGACATGGACTGCAGCCCTGCAGAGATAGAGGAGCTCATTAAAGAGGTGAGTTTAAATCTCGCAGTTTAAACCATTCAATAAAACACAATCTTAACCTCTCTCTTTCCTCTTGGTCACATCTAATTCTATAGATGCACTTTGCCTTTATTGTCACTCAGCCTCTGGGTTACTTTTTTTGCTGATTACCACACTGTGCTGTCTACTCCAACGCATGTTGCAATGAGCTTGCCCAGCTCCCACTTGGTCTACATGACTGTGAAGTGTACAAAGGGGCTTTGTTGACAACAGCTTACGTTGATGTCTTTTTACAGGAGGAAGGCTGTAGTATTCAGGCCAGTCCAGAGTATTGGTCCCAGGGCAGCATCAATGGTAAGGCAATATTTTTTTTACCCGGTAAACAATTAAACATACTTCCCAGACTAAATCAAGCTGTTCACATTTCGGTCAGTGTTGTGGCTAGAAACTGCAACACATCTTAGCCTTTTGTGTTATTTCTCAAGTAAGACTGTTCGGTTTTCGAGAGGTATGAGCTTTAATGACTTAGTTTGAAAATAACCTCAGTGGAAAGCCCAGTGATTGTGGGCGCTTAATAGAGGTTACTGTTTGTCTGTTGAATTCTGCAATGGAAGAATTGACTAACATCCTGTTGAAGTCTGCTGACTAAGAGGATTATTTTGTGTTGAGATCGTGCTGGAGAATTTGTATTTCTGATGATGCAGCAAAATAATGACATGACAGTGTGATCGTGCTTGTCCACTGTTGTAATAAGGGCCTTAACTCATAATTTCCTCCTGTATTTCACAGCTTTCCCTCTGCATCAGGACCCTTTGCCATCAGGCAATCTCAGCTCAGGTATTCATTCACGTTATCCATGAAAGCGCCATAATAACATCAGATCTAGAGTTAAACATTAACAGTAATAACACCACAACATTCATGTTTTATGCATTTCGCCATTATTTTTGTGTCTTTTGCGCCAAATTTTTTTCCATTTGCAAAGCTCACCAAATGTTCTCTTCTCTAGCTTTCTCCCAGATGATGATCAGTTTCTACTATGGAGGAAAACTGATGCACACCACACCTGTTACTCATCCTGAAGGCTGCCGGATCTCCCCACAGCAGCACCTGGGTCGTGGAGCTCTATACAGTTCAGACAGCATGCAGAGTGTTCATTTCCCTCCTGCTGAGCACATCGAGTACGACCGCCAGCGCCATGTCACACGCAAGCTCCTTGGCCACCTGGAGAGAGGTGTACTGGTCCGTGCAAACCAAGAGGGCATCTTCATCAAGAGGCTGTGCCAGAGCCGAGTCTTCTGGAGCGGGCTAGGAGAAGGGGGCTCACAATACAGCCCCATGCCTTGTAAACTAGAGAGGGATGCTGTAGTCAAGATTTTTGACACAGGGAAGTTTCTTCAAGGTGAGCCACTATGTTTATTCTGTCATTTGAAAGCTTTAAACACGTATATTTCTTATCAATTCTTAAAGCAAGCACAATCATAATGGAGGATTGATGAATTGCAAAGATTGTTTTAACAGCTGTTCACGTACGTTGTATGTTCCAGCTCTACAGCTGTACCAGGAGGGGCAGTTTCCTGCTCCTGATCCGGCAGTGACTCTGTGTTTCGGTGAGGAGCTGCATGATCTGAGCAATGCCAAGAGCAAACTGATCATTGTGCAGGTAAGACTAGTGAAGGTATAATATGCATACCACTCAAATATTCAGCTACATAGATGTCAATCTTTTCCCATCTAGAAATTTAAGTCTTGACACCTTACCAATACAGAAAAGACTAATCACTGCAAATGCTGTTTGATGACAATAAAAACACATCTTTCTGTCTCCTCTCCCAATGGCAGATCACTATGGTGAACTGCCAGCACCTGCTGGAGGCAGTAAACATGCGTCGCTCCCAGCCCTACTGCAACAACCCAAACCTGGAGATGTCTGATAATTTGGCGATGGACCAGATGGCCCGCATCTACCAGGACCTGTGCAGCTACAGCGGCCCCCAGAGGCCAGCCTGCTACAGGGACATGTCGATCACTGCCTGAATTGTGAGCAGCAACACACCTGCCAGGAGCTCTTCAGCGTGGACCACACACAATGTACAACATATTAGGGACATTTCATATTCTCATACCATGACAAGGTAATTTAGGTTAAAGCCAGTATCATAGTTGGTTTTGACTGTTTAAGTTTATACCAATCACAGTGTAGACATATAAGGATAAGGATATATAAATAGGAGCAAAGCTCTTACAGTAAAACTTTTAAAATGCAGCTCAATATTAGGATATCCCTAATAGTTTGTATATCAGTAATGTTTGTTTTTGTACTTACAGCGCTAACATGAACTCTGTGTCTAACTCCTGCTTTTTTATTATAAGAGAATGTTATCATCTAATTCAAGAGAAAAAGTGGTATATTTTTATATGTTACACACAACTCAAGAATAGATTATATATATACAACTCTGAGAATGTTCTTGGTATATACAATTTAGTTCTCAAAGCTGAATTCACTTGTTTGTTTTGCCTTTGACATGGATGTTGGTTGGAGGAGATATTTCAGATATTTTTCTATTTTTACAGTAAATGAAAAATCATTGTAAAAATTGCATTGAATTTTAGATGCAATGTTGCATTATATATAGATAGGTTATACTATCAGATTGTTTTTTTATAAACTGCCTTTCCAGTAAAATTAAGTTTGTACTAAACTGCACGTGCTTCTCGTTATAATCATTTGAAGTTTTGTTTCATTCTGAACTCTGAATTATAACAAAAACGACCAATACAAGATGTTCCCCATAGGACCATGTTTAAGCTCAATAACCACGAATTACATAACCAATTACATATGGTTTAAATTGCTTTCAAAATGTACAAAGCATACAATATAATAATTTTATCAAGGTAGTCATTTTAACCATTTACATTTACAACTTGAAACCCAAATGAAGTGAATACAAACCATTAGTGTGTATCAGGTGGGAAATGGCGAAATTGAAAAACAAGTTATACTGCATACAGCATTTTTCTGTCTGCTTGTGTCAATGCTTGAGTGACTTTATATTGGGCTTGAAGGATGAAACGTTAAAATCTAGGCTACTTTTTTAATGTCTGCACCATTAGATTAGGTCAAAAACTTTTAGCTACCTTATGCATAATTTAATTCATAAATCCCCATAACTAAGTCCAATTCATTAAATAACTTGATAGATATTTACGATCTTGATTAGAATTTGAAACGATGTATTCGTGTGGGTAGAACATTGCTTGGCTGCACAAAATACAAATATCTGTGGGGTTGAAGAGGTTAAAGCAAATTTAGCATTGATCTAGAATTTCTGCATACATGTGAAATTCTAATATAAATTTCATATTCTCTGGGACAATGAGGAATTAAAAAAGATTGTATTCAAACATTTTGTGTCTTATCACATGATCAGGCAAATCTTAACTGAAATGGCTTTCAGTTATTTTCTTTTTACAACAACAAAGTACTTTGCAGTTTAGAAGAAACTCAGTTTAGAAGTATGAAAACATACTGTTTATTACTCCGGCTCAGGAAGGATGAAACTAAAAATCTGCATGAAACTAAAAGGAGGATCTAGGCTATCTACGGCAGATACACTCTCCTCCCTCCTGTCCCTGCTGAGTAACAGTGAAAGGACAGGAAGAGAGGTGACCAAGTGGAGCCGAATGATTCACGATGACACACCGACATCCCTTCTTCTTCTTCTTCTTCTTCTTCTTCTTCTTCTTCTTCTTCTTCTTCTTCTTCTTCTTCTTCTTCTTCTTCTTCTTCTTCTTCTTCTTCTTCTTCTTCTTCTTCTCTTGTGTCTCACACAGTTGGTCATTAGAGTCCAGGGGGGAGATGATAGTGTCATCTCACACGTCAAACTGGGTAAAGGCAGGGAAGTGCGCACAACCTTTTTTGGATGAAGCATTATGGAGATGCACAGACACACACACACACAAACAAAGGCAAACACAAAGAAGCGTTTTCAGTTCCAGACCTGGGTTTCTAATTATCATTATTAATAATGCCACATATGCTTTACACATATCGCTACTGGAAGGTGAAATCCAAACAAAAAGAAAGCCTGCCGCTCGATGGAAATTGCCTGAATACCTTAAAGTTAACACAAAAAATGTAATTATAAATATCATAATGGAAGTTCCTTAAAATAAAATTAATACAACATGTATTCCCACACAGTAAATTAGTTGTATTCAAACATATTTTTAAGAAGCAAAGCTGGGTCGCTCAGTCAATCTTTTTTTTTTTTTTTATTAATGAAAAAAAAAGTCTGCTGTAATGACTCACACAGTGAAATAAGTCATGTGCTTGTCATATGACATCTCTGGATAAAACCTTTCACTTAAATTAGAATAACTAATCAATGGTTCACTGAATAAAAACACAGGTGGGTTGTTGTGGCTGTGTATGTGTGTCTGTGTGTGCGTGTGTGGTTATCTATAGGGGAGTTCTGTTTAAGTTCCACAGAACAGGAACTCACTTCAAAAACTGTCACAGGAAACTCTACACTCACCCCCTAAATAGCATGTCTGAGACTGGATAAGCATAATGTATTTCGGATACACATACTCCATGTAATCAGGGATATAAGTACTGTATTGTGAATTTGGAATTACAGTCCTGTGCTTTATCTGGGTACAAATGTTAGTTTGAACAATCATTACCAAAAGACTGTAAACAGGGGGAAACTGCTAGCCATGCTCTGTCCATAGATACCAAAATCAACAAAAGGAATTGTTGTTTCTAAACTTTTATGCAGATTAAACAAATGAGATACAACCTTACAACGTAAGATTTTGTTAACCTTGGTAACAGACCTACATTGATCTAATTAATAAAAAATAATTAATAAGTGTGCTTCCCAAGATGTCGACCAGTTCCTTCAACTGTGGACTAAAATGTGCATGATGTGTCTAATGTTTTTGCCAATATTTAAGCTATATATCTTATCCGATATAACAGAACGTTGTTCCAGACACCACAAGGAGTCAGACATTCCATAATAGAGTCCACAATATTAATTTCCTCTAGATACTAGTATACATAAATACTGTAATTCTTAGTGTGAAGGACATGAAACTGTTAAACTTATTTCTTCCAGGATTCATGTGTCCTCCATTACTACATTCGTCTGATAAATAATGGAAACATCCTGGAATAATTACAAAGACTGGTGTCCTTGTGTGTTTCAAAACAACCCTTGTCTTAACAATTGACTCTAAATTTGAACAAAAAATCTAATTTGTTCATACCTATTTATTCCAGTTTCCCAAAAATAGTGCAGAAATTATTGTTGTCAAAAATGCGCATGAAACACCTTTTTGATGAAGAGAAGAGCTTATTTGTTTTAATCAGATCTGTTTTTCTCCTTGTCAACACATGGTGCAGATGTGAATTTTTCTGAGAAGGGCCAGTAAAGTTAATTGTAAAGGAGAAGAACCTATTTTCCAAGAGTAAGCTACTTTTACTTTTGATATGCAGTTTATTAGAAATGCCTCTTTAGTAAAATTTTGAGATTATCACAAGTATTGTATTGTGGTATTGACAGTTTAATTCAAGAGCAAGATTTGATATTTTTCCCACTTCTGCCGGGAGTGCGGTAGGATGAGAAGAAAGCACATGCTTGTTTGCTTTTCTGCTAACGGCATCTCTTTTTTGTCACATTTCCAGTGTTGTCTGCAATGTGGTTCTCTTTGCATTGCAACATCTCTTTGTGGTGTCTGAGGCTTCCCACAATAAATCATTAGAGACAAGTGACAAACAGGACTGATGTTTCCACCATACGTAATCTGGGCATCTGCTCAATAACATTTCAATATACTGTGTTGTACAGTAGCCACTTAAAGGAAGTGTCGCCTGTTTTGTGAAAAGCAGCACTTCAAGGAAATCAAGCAAAAATAATAACTGCAATCTGAAAGTTTTCCTGATAGATTAAAGGAATTACTTTGTCTATTTTAGTTATTTCCCGATTTCTGTGTATTGCTGACTCCTCAGTCCTTTCAAGCCATGTCCCTGTTTGGCTGTAGGCTCAGCGCTGACCTTTCAGTTGTTGTTTCCCACTGCATGTATCAGCTTGATTTTAACTTTAACAATCACAAGTTGTAAATAAAAATACCTTCATAAAACACACTGTTAACAAATTGTTGTTTGTGATTTAGTTTATTTTAGAAGCATTTTGTTTATCTCAAAAATGTCTGTCATTCAATCACCGTAATTACAGGCCTCATTCATGTTGCACCAGGTGAGAAAAAAAATATGCTAAGAATGCTGCGATGGGAAGTTGTGATTTACCATGAACAGGTTGTGTTATGCAAGCGGCAGTGTTGAAGGCGTTGGCGGTGTCTCTGGGGAGAATGCTGGTTTAGAATCAGTGTGGCTGAGATGAGAATAGGCATCCAGAGAGGAACTGGGAGAGCACTGAGGACGGTGTGAGTGGAGACACAGGTGGACGGGGAGCCCACATCCTGGGACGCGGGGAGAAAGCCACCTAACCACATATGTTGTGTACATACACACACACACACACACTGGTAGCCACTGATCAAGGAGCAGATCCTCTAATCAGTATCAGTTCATGTCATTCAAACCAAAGGTCCCTAAAGCCTTGTACCTATTGAGGTCTTCTTTGGATGTTTTGTCTGATGAATAATTGTGAAATGCCTAAAAAATGATGAATTTACCAGAACTCTAAATTGTCTATCTTCATCTTTATTGAAAATAACAAGAGATAGAGAAATGTGCCAAAAGTTGAAATTGTATCATGTGACAGGAAAGATTTTACATGTAAAAGTGAATATAAGGAAGTATGTGGATTTACGGGAAAGCTTTTTTTTGTAACCTGCCATCAAACTATCAAATATCAACATGTTATGATAGCATTAGCTTGCCTTCCCTAAGTACAGTGTAAATGCTTTTAACATCTGATTACCCAGTGCTCAAGACCTCACAAGTACAATAAAATAAAAGCACAAAGGCTATCTTTGTAGCTACTTTTGTGAGAAGGTTTTAATTCGAGAGACTCACATGTGACTGATCTCACAGGGATTTATGACAACAGCTTATAAGGTTTAAAATAAACATAGGTCAAATCAGTAAACAGATAAAAAAAATTGTAAGAATAAAGTACATGTAAACTCTTTTTACATAATTTACAAAATCTAAAGTTAACACACAGCCCTGGATTCAAAGTAGTTTTAAAGAAGGTGTCTGGGTACATTGTATGTGAATCAGCGGGTCAAGCAACAGCTGAGAATTGCATCAGTCTCTGTCCTGGTTGCTGCACTCTTTGACAAGAGTGATCCCTGACCGCATGATCGGTCTCTGGACAGGAAACACAGGAAGGAGCCCAGGAAGATGTTCCAGCACACAACTTCTCCCCTAAAAAGAGGAACAGTCAACACAGAGGCCAGCAGTGGAATAAGATTTAGACAACTTGACAATTTTGGGTTATGGGAGTTAAATATGAATGGGAGGGAATCCACACAGTTTTGATGAGTTAACAAATAAGAATATTGTTTCAGTACCTTGGAAGTACAATGTGTGGGGCATTGGCAAAGAAATACTCATAGCTTGTTTACAACTAAAATCCATGCATGATGTACTTCTGTTTCATATTCGAGAAAAACAAAACTTCAGTAGAAAAAGAAGGTGATGGTATCAAAGTGGAGGGGAAGACCAGGGTGGGGTAACAGTCCCTGGGGAACAAAAGCCAGGCGAGCATGAGAACTGTATTGACATTCAGCGCACAGCTCAGTGCTCACTCTGTATGTGTGTGTGTGTGTGTGTGTGTGTGTGTGTGTGTGTGTGTGTGTGTGTGTGTGTGTGTGTGTGTGTGTGTGTGTGTGTGTGTGTGTGTGTGTGTGTGTGTGTGTTTGTGTGTGTGCATGCAAAGCACAGAGGTGACGGGATGTGGCCAGAAAGGTGATAGTTATGAGGTAACAGAAAGATACCTGAGAAAAAGATTTCCTGCCGTCTCAATTCAATGTTTTGAATTTACTCCTTTTATAAATATATGCTAAATAAAAGTTTAAGAATTAAGCTTTTAAAAATGTCAGACAGGATTATTCAATTCTAAAACAACTGCTCATATTTTTTACACACAACAAAAGGCATTGTACCAAAACAATATACCTGACATTCGTTTTTTTTGTTCACTGCCATAATAATTTGTTGTTTTTGTTTGCATTTTTTTAATAATATGTGGTTGATGACATGTAACTCCGTTATTGATTGAGGAACAGGATCTTTGTGGTTTTGAACCTAGTTTCCAACTATAACGTTAGACCGACTGTATAAGTCACATCTATTACACAACCTCTTTCTGAGTAAGAAGCCACACACTGGCCATGCAACAGGTGCTGCTGGGATGGAGATTATTTAAAGTTGCTCTAAAATGGATCAAGTACAGCTGAAGGCAACTGTGGACCAAGCTGTCTACCGACCACACGCTTAAGTAGAAAGTACAGTGACAGTACATACTTCCCCCTTTGAAATGCCAGAATCCAAACATGACCATCACATGACCGAGGTGGAATTATCTGTTAATATCATTGACACAGTGAATGTGTTCAGTTAATTTAATTTAGAAACTGTAGTAGGTGTACTGTGTCTTCCTGGAATTATAGATTGTGTTATTATGAACATGAAGCGCTAATAAAATGTGTTTTGGCAAAATTTGGGTTGTTGGAGGGAAACTGAATCTTGAAGAAATTTTAAAAAATTTGCATGTTTATAAACAGCAACCCGATGAGAGGTTATAATATATTTTTAGCACAAGATTTGCATGTTATCGTTTTCTGCTCTGTTCCATAGAAGGAGACAAAAGGCAATAGTCCCGGGAACCACTGAAGCAGAAATTCTATGGCTAGTTAACCATGATGGTTTGCACAGTTTACGGGTCACATACATTGAGAGTGCACAAGGGAAAGTCCTGCTTATGTAATTTAGGGCAAAAAGTAAGGTTCATGTCATAAGAGTGCTCAAGGGGATGAGAAGGAAATAGTGAAACTTATGAAAAAGAGGAAACAGCTTATTGTCGCAAGATGAACTGTTGTCAAAATATGTTTAATTTGTAATATTATTTCTAATTAGCTTACTTATTGTATTTCTGCTAAAATATTTTAGCACAGAATGAGAGAAAACATAGACAAACCACACTAAGCTACCACAGCTTTATATTGCCATCTAGTGGCAATATAACGCCAAAGGTCAGTCATAGACTACATTTCTTTGCATGCAATTGGATAAATACGGTTAAAATAGAGTGCTAAGCTTTGAAAGCTTTGTACATAATGTGTTTTGAACCAAATGCATGTACACATGAAAGCCTTTTCACATAAAGGTTAGTCCTAAATAAAGTTAACAGTATCTTTTTTTCTTTGTGTTCCATCTTTATGAAATAAGAATGATCATGATTATCTATTGTTTGAGTTTTTGTTTGAATGCTTTGTATAAGATTTTAAGCTAAAGCTAGATTTTAACCAAAAACTGCATTTGTGACTCTGATAACAAACAGGTTTTTCCTTTACTTGCCCATCTAGATGCATAATAAGGTCACTTCCATTCCTTCATTTTCCAAAGGATTCCTTCATGAAAAGCAGATCATATCTATCTTTGAGCTTTCTGAGAAAATTGTTCTATATATTATTTCTGCTACATTAAAAACCAAGAGAGGCCATACACTTGACCACCACAATTACTGATATTTTCATGAGATTGCCCTGCAAAATATGTTGCAAACAAACTTGTATGGCCATCATAACAAATTGATAACTTTCCTTAATAGCTCAAGAACATGTGCAATGAATAACTATTTTGCATTGTCTGAAACAAGTATATTTCTTACAGCTTCAATATGACTGTATTGTCAAAGATGTTGTGTTTATTCAAGTGTACTCTGCCAGTCCTGTTCGCTGTTATTTCAACAATTATAACTGAGCATAAAAGAAAAGCAAACAGGAAAAATAATAGATAAGGCAAGGGATTGAGGCTGTCAGAAGAGACTGAAGAGTCTCAGTGGAGGTTATTAAGGGAAAGTCATTGGGGAGGTGCACAAACTAACTAAGGATGTTGTTTTGCGGAGGATAATGAAGTCTGATCTAATCTGGTAGTCATCACATAAAACCACTGCAAGCCAACACAGAGACTCACCATGGTTGAATATTAAAGTTACTGTATGTATCGTTCCATATGTTTTTTTTTACTGTAAAAATAGTTTTTTTTTACTGTAAAAATAGTTTTGTTTATAATAGTTACAGAAATTTATTTGGCATTTCTCCCCCCAAAAGTGCACATGAAGAATTTTGGGAATAAATAACTTTCATACCAGGGATTGTTATGTGAGGGTTTAACAGCCTGAGACCGCTCAACATCTATTTAATGTGCTTTCCTGTCTTTTTCCGTTAACTTTAGTTTAATTAATGAGCTTGACAAGCAGATGGCGGGGAAGCCCTAGACAGCTCCAGAAACGTCTGAAGTGTTTATGTGCCTTGTTTAGAAACTCTTTTTTATTACTAAGTCACTCAAGACACGACAGAGAAAATTCTCCTTCCTTCCCACTCTGTTACAAGCTCACACACACACACACACATACATACACATACACACACGCATACATTTCCAAGACTTTCCACATTGAGCTGAGTGACAATCTCTACCTCATCTACACCCAATTACTCACTGACCCTAATTGAATACTTGGCAAAGAGTGCGGGTGCTGATGGCGTGCACTGAGCTCAGGAATCATCAGTCTTGGTCATTCACCCCATTAGGTAGCTCCAGTGACCTATGATGTCATTATGTAGTAAAGTAGAGGAGACTAATGGACAAAGACGCAGCTCACGCTTTTTATTTTATCACACTGATTTCAGAGCCAAGCACTGGCTCCAACATGTTCACATGTCCACTTCATGGCTGTGTGAGAAACTTAGTTAAAGTTGTTTGTCAGTGTTATTTTGGGCATGAAATTGAGAAAGTTCTTTCAAAGTTTGGGGATGTGAGAGTACCTTTAGCGGTTTAAACAAGCATGTTTCCATGAGAGGGGCTTTTTTCTTGTGTATCACGTGGACAGAGTTTTTCAGCTATATTTTGATGTTGCAAAACACTGCAAAGTGTGTGAACTCTCAGATCAAGATGGTTGACCTTGAAACTGGAAAAGGGTTCAAAAAGTTATTAAAATTGTAGAATATCTAACAGCTTTTTTCCAGCTCACACTCACATTGGGTCATGAGTGTTTCATCCAGTCGTCAAATCCTCTAATGAAAAAGAATGTGTGTAAATGTACATGTGTTTGTAAGTAAAACAAGCTGTATTTTTGGTTGCAGCATATACGGCCTAATCCTCAACCCAGTACAACTATGTAGAGTTTGTAGAGGGGACAGCTGTGGCTGAAGATTTACTCCAGCTCTCCTAAAGCTCAGCCAACGCAGCTGAGCTCTCAGCCTCTTCATCGCATCCTGGATCCAGTAGAAAATGAGAACGGAGTAGAGAGGACCTGGTCCGCCTTCAGACTCTCCCAGGGGGTGAATTACGATTTCCCGAGTAAATATGAACCCAGGGAAACAGCTTGAACGGTCATCAATCAGCCTTGGTGTCTGCATCCTCCTGAACAATGTGTGACCCTTGGGCGCAAAGAAGGTCAGAAGAGGGGTGACTTCCACCTTCATGCACATACACACAAACACACACAACCCCGCCCTGCAGTAAGGAGTTCTCAGATTAAACCAATCTCTGGAATAGAAATTGACACAATTGATTTTTACATTACATATACATTTTTATATCAAAATAACAAAAACTGTGAAACCTTGTGATGTGAACTAGAACATAGCAATGGCATCAACCATGTACTCTGCAATTCATTTTCCTATGGAGTTTTAAATCTATTTTAGCACTGTGTATTACAGTGTTGCGTCATATATCGCTAGATTTATGCCTCATGGAGAGATTCTCAAGCACATTCTTTTGATTCAATTCAATTCTTTCGTTCTTTCATCATGTATCTTTATTATGTGGTTTTGTGGCCACTTTTTTCTTCTTTAATCTTTGTTGGGGTTTGTATCACAATTTTTTGATTGCTTTTTCATTACAGTATATTTTCCCTTGAGGTTGCAATTATGTGTAGAAAGCAGCATACCTCTCTCAAGCTCTGTCTAATCTTGCAAAATTAACAAAAATGAAAAGGAATGAAACCTTTTGTCTGTGATTAAGTGGTCTGTTTCAAGTAACAAAAGACTTACCCAATGCCACCATTATGTGTACTTTTGGGCAAAGATTGCAACATTGCTGAAGCAAAGAATGCTAGCAAACATACAAAATGAACACACAATAAGGCTTGCTTTTAGTATATAACAGTGGATGATTAGATAATTTTGGGGACTGCTAATGACCCTAGCTTGATGGTCATTGAGCCTTGCTGGTCGGTGGGAAGGTTTATGGCGCTGTGCAAACCAAGTGGCAGTGAGTGGAGGGATGGGATCTTTCTGTATCTCTGTCTGGGATCCTGACAGCTCTGGCTTTAGTCTGCACCCAGACCTCCTACATGCATGTCTCACTGTTTACTGCCCCCCCCCCCCCCCCCCCCCCCCCCTTCTCATTCTCCTCCCTCGCTACACATCTATCATTTCAGAAGGACCACACGCACCTACGTGACATACACAAATACAAATACTCACACGCACACACACCCCCACACACACATACTCTAACTCAATATCTCAGGGTAAATGTTATTATATCTTGATTAGAACTTTAACCTAAAAAAAAGTAAAAAGTGAACATAACTCATATGTTGCCCTAATTTTATCTATCTTTTCAATTGAATTCAAACTCTTGTCTTACCCTTTTAAGAAGTTATAATGAGCAAATATTCCCTCATCATGGAAATATATTCCCACATTAAGAGTTTAACTCTTAAAAAGTGAGGATATATTTATTATAGTATTGGTTCTCACAGGGACTTCACGACATGAGCACACACACATACCATCTCAACCAACTCACTCCCTACTCTAATTTTGACCTCTCCCTGCGTCATCGTGCTCCCCCAGTACAGATGTGTTGTAGGGAGATAGATTGGTGCTCATTCCACACGCATTTCCTGTAATAAAAGCAGTTTGAGATGATGAGTTCTGAGTGAGCTGATGCCAGTTGGTGATACCTGGACTCCGGAAACTTCTGCCGACGTCTTACCCCAGAAAATGTTGCCCACACACTGTCTTCAAGGCTCACTTATAGGGTCTTTAACAGCGGATTGTGGTTAAGTGCTTCATATTACATTTGGTGTGCACACCTTGTGTGTGTATGATGTAAAAAGATTTGATTCCTATGTGTTTTCATTGGTGGCCTTTGTGTTTATGTTTATGTATGCCTGAGGATTTATTTGTTTGAATGTGAGCGGCTTCTCATTTAATTGTTAACTCCGTCACCTCACATTATCATCAGACTGACTGCAGCTCCAGGCCAATACGCTTACCCTACATTTAACCCTCAAACCCCACCTGCCTTCAACTCTCACCTTTCCCACATTAACAGACCTCCTGGAAGCACCAGATATGCATTTTTCTTGCCTTCATCTCTCTCTTTCTTTCTCAAGAAATGACTTCTATCTCTGGCTGCATGCATACTTGCATGGTGTTTTTCTCTTTTTTCTTCTTGCACTCTCTATCACTCTGCTAAGCCCTCTTCCCGGTGAGAGCATCCATCTGTTTGGTTTGGGAAAGTAGTGCTCCTCTGGGTTATTTACACCTCGTTTACATTGCAAGTGTGTGAGATATTGGAGGGTAGATGACTTAAATTGGAATAAGAATTGTTTTGTTCCCTGGTGTCATGCAGACAAAAAAAACGTAGGCAAATGCATTTCAGAGGTGATGTTGTAAAAGGGTTGTTTGGACACCACCTCTCACTGCACTGATTTTTAGCTATGCAGCAACATGTGGATAGTTTTGTTTTTATTTTGTTTTGAGATAACTGTCCTAGCCAATTGCTAATGTCGGCATGCTAACATTCTTTATTTTGGACAGTAAGTTCAAAACTTAATTTACCTCCATTGTGTTGTGGTGGAGGAGAAACCTCAGACATGAATATCTCAAACTTTGGGCAAACCAAGCATTCTGCATGATATAGGTACGGAAAGGTTAGATATGAAAATCTGTGTTTGCTCTTGGTTAAAAATACTTCAGTGCTCTTAATATTACTTTACAAGTTAACACTAAATACAAATGATATGACAATATCATTCTCTCTCTTTGTTTGCATATCTGTGTATGAGAGAGAGAAATAGTTTGTGTTTTCTTTTTTTGGTCTCAGAGGATTGCTGTCATACATGAGCATTAGCACCAGGTCACACAGACAGGATGTTGATAACATCCTGCAAAACTCCACCTCTCTCCCAATTCCTCTCTTTCTTTCAGTCTCACTCCACCTTTGCATAGGCATGCAAGATAACGTTTCGTTACAAGAAAAAATAATCAAACAAAAAAAAAGACGAGAATATGCCTACATACAAGGCCCAAAAAATATTTCCAAAACGTGTGTTTATGTGATTGATCTCAAAAGAAATCTTGAGATACACACTATTTTGTTGAGTCATCCGGAGTCATCCATTTTTCATCCCACTCACTGAGGCAGACGACACTTGGTTTCTTTTGGGACACGTTAGGAAATCCCACTATTGGTAAAGATGGTAAAGTTTCACTCTGACTGTTAACACTATACACATGCTCCTATGTAATTCAAATTACTATTTAGATTGAAATGTATTAGTCAGAGCAGGCATACTGACCCCTAGAAGACTGCTAGTGAAGCACAGAAAAAAAAGGAACAAAGCATGTACAACAACATTTCATTTATCATGTCTCTCTTCAATTTTAAATAAACTTGTGCGGTTTTGAAAAATGCTTTTTTCTTTTTTTTTACTGAGTCACTGGAAAAAAAACAACTACAGAATTTGTCATCCTTGTCTTCAGTTTGCGTCATGAACTTGTATATTTCCCTTTGTTAAATGATTTGTTGTTTCACATTTCATTCTGAAGGAGCAATACCCACACAGCAAGCGTCCACTCTTTGGTGGAGCCAGAAGACTCAAAGTCAAAGCTAATAAATTGTGTTATTCAACAGCTCTCAGCAGCATTGTATAAATTTGTCCTCCATGCTCTGACATTAGATCGAGTATGAGGGTTTTGCTGTGTTTACTCGCACGCCTCCCGTGGGCTGGCAGCTGTCCAGCGGGCTCAGGACTACTCAAGCCCCTTGTCAGGTCCGTCCTGTAGGCAGGATCTTCTAGGCCTGATTACAATACTGTCACAGAATGACAGATGAAGGCTCTAAGGAGCTCTATCTTTAGCTCTGGGTAAGGCCTCCGCTACTCCAGATTCCACTTGGCTCTTAAAGAAAGAATGGAGGGACAAAGAGGAAGGGAAAGACGGAGCAGCAGATGGACTGAAAATAAGTCGCCTTCGTTGTGGCAAGTGGTGTTGTTTTACCAAATAGAGTTATTGGAGCGAGTGGATACGAGGATAGCAGAAGAAATAATTTGCATTATGGCAGTCTGCAGATTAAAACCTGAATAATGACAGAGTATGTCTACAGTGAGAGTTTCTTTTCTCTCTTCCCTCCCCGACACAGTCGTCTTGCTGTCAGTAAAGAAGACAAAGCAGCATTTACCCAGGCCTCCCTCTGTCTGTCCACCTCCCCTCTCAGGCCACTGTTGGTTTAACCCTGGTGGGCAGCAGGCAGGCCTGACAGCACCCAGACACTGTCATGTGATTTATGGCGTGCTCTGAGAGTGGAGAGGAGATGACCACTCAGATTTGACCCCTGCCGTCTTATCAGCCACTCATCAAGAAGTAGACAACACTCAGACTTATCGTCGTGTTCTCATCTAAACCATGAGACATGGAAGCACTGAGCGTAGTTAGTCATAGTAGTTAGGTTAGGTAGTAGTAGCAGAGATAGTAGATGGTAGTAGTAGATATACATATGCAGTATATTATAACTTATATGAATATGTCCTCATGTTTGTAGCTTTAAAGTTTGAAATCAACTTGCAGATACTTGCAGAGTTTAAAAATGCTGCTGAAATAAAGAGTATAGCATCGTAGCGAGAGGGTCCGTTTTTTCATGTAGTTGTGTATGTTATTATTTCTATCATTTGTTTAATCAGGATAACCCAGGATCAGTGTTTCCTCTTGGTGTGGTAGCCTAATAATATTTTATCAGAATAGCCATATACATTTTTTTATTTTACTAGAGATCATTTCACCACTTGCATATATGTGGGTTTGATATTTTACATAGCAACAGGTATCAAATGTGTGACCTAGGGTTTGGTAAATTGACCCAGTTCCAATAGGAATTGACTGTTTTAGTTTGTTTTTTAATGACAATGAAGGTTTTTCTCTTTTAAAGTACAGTCTGTATCCTGTAGGGGGAGTCCTGCACAATGCTATAAAACCAAAGGATTATCACTAATCACCCCACTTGAGGAGATTTGGAAGGCTACAGAAGCTCATCAGCAATAAAACATTGGTCATAATATAAAATCAGGAAATACTTCTTCAGATATTAATATCTAAATATAGAGAAGAGACCTCTGAAGTATATTTTGTAAAGCTGTCAAGCTGTCAAATAGGACTCAGCTTTATGATTCGAAATCCCTGCTAATCCAACCATAGTGGATATTACATGTATACCTGGTGATTTCTTTCCCAACCCAAAGAAAAAGAAACATTCTTCCACCGAGTTCACCACAAAACATCTTTAAAAACAAGCATCGGGCTGGGTTTAAGGTGATGTAAACACAGATCTATTTCTGTGGCTATGACACACCGTGGTTTCTCTGGAAAGTGAACAGCAGCCCAACATTACAACAAAAGAGGCCACACAGACAGTAGTGGTTAGAGCATCTCTCTGGACCCAGAAATGCACAGACAGATGGATAAAGAGATGAAGGGATAGACCATAGTAGCCAAGTGCAATGACTGAACGGAAATACTATAGGCCTATGTCTTAAACTTCAAAGTTATACTGCATGCACATTTACAGGCGTTACCACAAGTGGACGTGGAAATGAGCTAAATTGGATACTCTTTGTATCACTATACTTGTCCATTGGCCATGCCGGTTCAAGCACTGTGGAGAACACAACGGATAATGTGAGTAGCCGTAAAGAGGTGGAAGAGAAGAGAAAGATAATTTTTACATTAGTTCTAGGTTTTCCAAAAAACACTTCCACGGTAGAGAATAAAGAAGTGGGAGAAAAACATTTCAGAGGGCTGGAGAGGAAGAAACGAGCCAGATCACTGTGGTAAAGTCACCCTGACACAGAGACACAGAACAGACAAAGAGCTCCCCCTCGTAAACTTTTCTTCAATCTGGCACACACTGACGCACACTGACGCACA
Source organism: Anoplopoma fimbria (assembly GCF_027596085.1). NCBI lineage: Eukaryota > Metazoa > Chordata > Actinopteri > Perciformes > Anoplopomatidae > Anoplopoma > Anoplopoma fimbria. The sequence goes on from NC_072450.1 coordinate 16,753,758, forward strand.
CGCACTCAAGCCTTGATCAGTAAATATGGGTAAATTAAGGTGCTTATGAACACTGACTCAAGGAGGGAATTCAATTTGTGGGTGTATCTGTGTGTGTGTGTGTGTGTGTGTGTGTGTGTGTGTGTGTGTGTGTGTGTGTGTGTGTGTGTGTGTGTGTGTGTGTGTGTGTGTGTGTGTGTGTGTGTGTGTGTGTGTGAACTTGTTAATCAGTAGTTAGGATTGTCTGGCCACCACTGTGCAAGGATCGATCAGACGGCAGACAGTTGAGGGCAGACGTCACCCAAACACTCCTCCTTTCAGTGAGCCCTGGCCCACCCAATTTACTCGATCCATCAATGGATTAGGTGCCAAAAACTGTCTTCCCTAATCCAACAACCTCCCTCCCACCCCAAACACACAAACATATCACAACAGATCTTGCTAGCTCACGCTGCTATCCACGCTGTAGTACATCTCCCAAGAGCAAAGGTGAATGGAGGTTGTGGTGGATGGTAGGCTGAGGCACGTATCAGCTTCACTATTACTTTACCACACACTATCACAAATGTGCTCAGGAGATAAATATAACCGATAAAAGCTCATCTGATCTTTCTAACACAATCATGAACCAAGGCAGATTTTGTTCATGTCAGTCCGCTTGCCAAGCAAGGTTGTTTAATCACCACACGCACACAAATCCACGCTGACAAGTGGAACAATATAAGCATGCTGTTCTCTTCATCACCTATGTGTGTGGGAGGTGGAAGATATTGAGCAGATGATGTGCGCAACGCGGGTGCATTTTTCCTAGTGAATCCGACAGATGACGTGTATAACTTTGCGATCCACAAAGGTCACAGGCCAATGCATTGTTCGGCTTAATGTCTCCTCTGTTTTTGGACTATCCAGTTTCAGTTGAGTCAAGACTGGGGCAGATGCCTGGTCAGTGTGTGAGGCACAGGAGAAGGCTTTTTTTATGGGGGAGTACACCAGAGACATAGATCATTGGAAGACAACTATCAGGGCAGGTCAGCCACTCAGTGGAGGCCCAAAAAGATTGAGGGTTGATAAGGTTGGGGGCGTTGTCTGGCTGGTTATATAATCATGTATTTCTTGCTGGACCACTAGTTTATGGTATGGCATTTGCAGAAAGGTGAAAATGTTTCCAGCTCACTGCAGATGCATGAAGACGATGAATAACTAGCCACAAAAGCGTCATCAGATTTACAAACAGATAGCAGCAGCCATTTTTCAGAGATGTTAACAGTGACAGCATAATTAAACACTGATGTCCTCTCCTGGTGCCCAGAGTGAAATACCTTCACCATGATAGCATTTAGCAGCTACGCACGCACAAAAAAATAAAAGAAGTCTGTCTGGAACATGGAAACAAAAAAGTGTCAGAGTAAAAGCATTTGCTGATACAGATGATGATAAGATTATTGGACGTGTCTTGACACACGGCCTCCTGCCACTATGGGGAGTTGGTACAGTACATTATCAGACAGCCTGGGGTAAATCAAGGTAAGACATGTCTCCTTTTCTTCCCTTCTTCATGTCACCATTCCAGTGTTCAGGCCCAGCTTCTGGTTTATTTCCACCCTGTCCAGGTCAGGTTTGACGCACATTTGAAATTGCTTGGAAAATAATTGCTGCTTTTTATTGCAGTGGTGTCATCCCAACACTGAAGAAACCTCACTAAGTTACTATTTCGGTCTCCTGCCTGGGCCTACATATTGTGCAGAAGCCGAGGCAGCTTGGACAAGAAACCAATGCTGACACCACAGAAAGGAAAAAAGCTTTAACCTGGTGTGTTTATGTGGCAAAGCATGAGGGAAACTGGTCAGTGAGAGGTCTTCTGTGTTTTGGGGTTAAAGGGGGTGCTCTTGTCTTGATAAAAAAAACCCATTACTTTAATGTAATTATTACAACAACACAAGATATTTGCTCTATTACAATAACTTTCAATGGCCATGATTGTAAGGGAGTTTTATTCTTTACTACTTATTCAGCAGCTGCACATTGTGCATTCTAGCTTTTGTGTTTATTCACACCAAACAAAATTAAGCAGATGTAAGTATTGATGCAGTATATTCTAAACCTATAGAATTGACGTACTGCTTGTTTCACAGCTATAAAAAAAGAAGAGATTTTATCTTGATCTTTATTATTCATTTTGTGATTTAAAATTATTGAATTAAGTTATTTTTTTCTTAATTGCAAATGGAGAAATTTGTTTTACTTTAGGTTTCATGCAGCATATTCACTGCTATTGCTATTGCTGTAATAGGCAAATTTTATATTTAACCCACATATGCTTATCTCAGCAATATCAACTCCAAATTTGTCAATAAAAATTAAAACGAGACAAAATATATTAGAAAAAAGGACAGTTTCCACATGGATACTGTGTTATATGTTGCACATCCACACTGCACATCTGAGTCAACAGGCCAGCAGTTAGCCCTCAGAGCAGAACAGTGAAGTCATGACTTCTTTTAAAAGAAACTGTTCATTTATCAGACATGTTGTTATTGCACTGACATGAAGGGTTAGCAGTTCAGATAATGCAATTTATAAGCACGAGTAAAAACAATCTAATAGAATAATTTTTGATTGTGTTGATGTGTGTGTTGATGTGTGCTTGTGTTTGCATGCCGCCATGTGTGTTTGTGGCTATGACGTACACGTGTGTGTGTGTGTGTGTGTGTGTTAAACTGCCACTGCTTGCCTGCTTGTATTTCCCCTTCAGGGATACTGATAGTTCTTCAGATAAGCTCCATCTCCATTTACAATTACAGCTCCTGAGATTGAGTCTTTTTTCTCTAATAAGTAAATTACCTCTAATACCTTCTGTGCTGTACTTGGCTGCTCTCAGCCTGCTCAGACCCTCATGGAAACCAGATGTTACACCAGCCTGCCAGCACATACATACACCGTCTAATGTTTGCTGGGGCAACACACAACCAGCACTCAGAGGCACATACATTCACATGCATGCACATGTGCTCAATGGATATGATAAGTAGTTGGTCATCTTTTTCATTCTCTCTTTCAATCGAAGGTGAACCCTTAACCTTTCCATCAACATGTCCACTTTTATACACTTTCTTCCTCTCAACACCACTTTCCCCGTCTCCTACCTCTCTTTATTTTACCCTCTGTCACCATCACTGCTGTCCTTTTATCAGCATGGCCAGCTTTATCCCCACCGGACTCATTTTTCTCACAAAATAACAAACACATATTTTGTATTGAGGTTACGGCCAAATCCAATTGGCTAATGAGGGTATCAATCGATCTTGAGGTATAGCGCTGCTTCTTGGAGATCAATAGCTCCACCTGGAAGACTTATTTATCCACACTGCTTGTTTGACATTCCTCAAGAGCTGTGTATCAATAACGTAAACACTGGGAGGCTGTTAACTATTGCTAATGATATATCCTCAGTTTACAGATGTATCCATCATTGGTTGGTGATAACTTCTGGTTTTGGACAGTGGAAAGAGAGGGTTAAAACCGATACCATATGTGGTTCTCGACGTTTGATGAGTACATGTGTGCATTTGTGGTTGGTTGCAGAAAAATCGTCTGTTTGTATGTATAATGTGTGTGTGTGTGTGTGTGTGTGTGTGTGTGTGTTTGTGCGTGTGTGCATAGCGGCGGTTGGGGTAAGGAGGAGGGTTAGTGGATGCTCACACTCACTGATGGTCTGTCATGAGTGCTGCGAAATGTGTGCAAATGAACATGCTGTTTCATACCATGTGGTTTCCAAAAATACAGAGGTATGGGCACACACACACACACACACACACACACACACACACACACACACACACACACACACACACACACACACACACACACACACACACACACACACACACACACACACACACACACACACACACACACACACACACACACACCCCAACCCAACCATACACAAACACACAGCCAAACACTCAGCACAAGCACAGTGAGAAAGCACAGGCTGACCTTCCATGTGTGCTGTTGTCTGTGACCCTTACCTGTTTCTGTGGGTTTTACAGGCAGCTTCACACTGCCGTGTCACGCATCGCCACACTGAAGGCCCCCGAACACAGACTCTTTGTACAGCCACAGCGATGCATGGGAAGGACCACACCGTTTTCATCTGTGTGTGTGTGTACATCTCAATCTTCACATTTGGTTTTCTCAGTGGTGGAAAGTAACTCAGTGCATCTCCTCAAAAGCATACTCAAGTACAGACTTAAGGTTCTTGTGCTGAAGAATTTAAAAATATGATACGTTGCCACTGATGAAACATTGCCTCCACATTCATCAGCTTGATCATTAAAATGCCTGCTTTAATTTTCATGTATCATTCATATTTACCCTGTAATATATTATCCAATAATTATATTTTTTTATTCATTATCACATTTAACTAAATTGAGTATTTTTTACACCTGACTGAGCCAGATATTGAAATCGGTATTCAAGAGCATAAAAAAACAATAACTATGAATGACTGATATTGACTCACATTTTTTTTTATTCATATTTGCATCAGGCAGATTAAAATGTTTCTTAGAACATTTATGAACACGCCTTATATCCCCAATCCCCAAAAAGTGGAAAGTGAAAGGGAGACCCTCTGCCTCATGTCATCACTCTACATTGCAAATGAGAAGGGCTGATTTTAGATGTTTTTAGTTAAAACCATAACTTAAGTATGCTTTAAATTTGTCTATTTGATCATTGCGACTGAAACATTTTACTTTTGAAAATAAACTTCTCAGTTCTCTCCAATGGACAAACAATATAATGGTGATATTCTGTGCTGCAATTTCTTTGCCGCCAATTTTTTTATGTACAATGTACCAGCGTTGCTGATCAACAGTTTAGCCTTCATTTTTAGACGTGCCATTGCTACTCTAATAAAGTTTATGACCTCAATACTTTTCCCACCACTGGACTTTATCGCTTAGGGAACATCAACTTTCTAATCTGAATTCTTTCTGGCTCCCTGTTGTACTTATGTGTTTAGCATGTATGTTTGTGTGTTTTTAGGGTATTCTGTGTGTCTAATAATTGTGTGGATGTTTGCGTGCATGTGTGTGTGTGTGTGTGTGTGTGTGTGTGTGTGTGTGTGTGTGTGTGTGTGTGTGTGTGTATAGACATCTTTGGTGGAGGACAGTGGTCCATTGGAACAGTGCAGGGCAATGAGGCCCATCTGGAAACCATTGGCATAGGCTGAAGCCCTGAAGCTAAAGAGCGTCTGCCCTCCTTACACTCCTTTCACAGGGCAAAGTCTCCCTCTCTCTCTCTTTCTATCTATCTATCTTTCTTTCTCCCTCTGTCTTTTTTTCCATTTGTCTCTTTCCCTCTCAGAGCTGCATAGATAAACTTTCAGAGGTACTCGTGCAAGCATACACAGAGTGACTGACATGACACACACACACACACACACACACACACACACACACACACACACACACACACACACACACACACATGCACACACGCTTACATGTCTTTTATTGGCAGCATCTCTCCCATTCTGACCCCAGAGGGAAGTGGTGGACTGGGCTGGAGATCACTATCATTGCGGCCCCAGAGACACTGAGCTGATTGTGTATGTGTGCTTATGTGCGTAAGTCTATGTATATTCTTGTGTGTGAGTGTGTGTGTGTGTGTGTGTGTGTGTGTGTGTGAGTGATGGTTAGGGGTGGGGGGGGGGGGGGGGGGGTGTATATAGAAAAGCCCTGAGGCCACAGGAAATCCACAGAGACAGACAGACTGAGAGAGTGAAGCCTGTCAGAGTGAGGAGACTGAGAGAGAGATGGGGGAAAAAGAGAACCAAGGGAGGAAGAAGTAATTTAATCTCAGGTCCATCCATCATCCGTGCACAAAAAGTGATAGTCACTATCAAAGGCTCAGATATGTTGGCCAATGTAGCTGATGTCCTCTCTGATATCAAATCATCACAACAGAAAACTGCTGTTCTTCATGTCCTTGGAGGGCAGATGTTTAAGCAAGCACAAAACTTCACAATGAAAATGAACCTCTGTTGGATATGATGGGTTGAACTGACCAGCTTTGGTCATGCATTTCCCTCCTTTAAATAGTTATTTGAGTCACTTTCCTGTTAAAATATTGCTCATGTGAACGTGGATTCCGGAGGCCACAGTCGGAGCCTCCAACAGCAGCAGCCTCCTATGACTCAGGGCCTTCTGCTTCACTCCACTCTGACCTGGCTTTGGTTGTCCAACTATTTAAATCTATTGAAACTTTATAAGCCGAAACGGTCGACCCATGTATGTTTCCACTTGTGAAAGAGTTGCTTTGTAGAGGGGAGCAGACAGGCCCATCCACGGCCCCTCAGCATGTCTCGCCGGGAAACTGTTTTCCCCTCTCCATATATTTTTTTTTTTCATTTGAGCATATTGTGATTTCATTCAGGCTGCTCCTGCGGCCTTTAACAGTTCACTTCCACTCGCAGTGTAGAACCTTCATGGCCGTGCGCTCTCGTTTCACAAGACCACCCACACACACACATTCATCTGTCTCATTCGCTCCTTTCCTCTGTCTCTTTTATACGAGCTCAAACACACACCAATACACGCATTGGACAGCGCACTATCCAAACAGAACAATCTTCATTCTTGCATTTATCCTCCATGATGGAAAAAAATAATCATATAGGGCAAAAAGGGAAATTCAGTAAAAAGAAAACGGAAAGGCTGTGTCTCAAATACTTCCCGGTGTGCTCTTCCTTCCAAATCTAGCGGTTGATATGTGTCCTGTCTCTGTTACTGGGCTCAGTCTAGGGACTCAATCTCACTGAAATTAATTTGGTTCATAATCCCTTGGTGTGTTATCCGTTTAAATGTCTGGCCGTTCTATCAACATCCCTCTCTGCCCAAGGCCATGGACCAGCATCACCTGGGGGCCTGAACAGAGACAAGCATTAACTGTGGAATGGCCACCGCCAGCAGACCACCACTTGTCTAATAGGTAAGGGTCAGTTCACCCAAATCAAGCGGATATAAATAATACCAGCTCTCCCCCAGTGGTTTCTGTCGGATACGTTGCTGCTGAGTTTTTTCAGAAGTCATTTTAAGGGTGTTTGGCAAGTAAAATTCACCATCAACCTCAACTCTTTTGCCTCACATAATATGATGGAGGAATGTTGCAACAAACCAAGCAATATTTTATTTAATGTGGGAAATTATACCTTATATAATCTATCTTTTTAAGTTGATATGAATGATTGATGAATTATCTAAATTCACACTGTGCATTATTATAGTAGGCAATAGTGATTTAAAATAAATAAACTAATTCAAAGGATTGTGTTTTGTTTTAACTCTACTAGTCATTTTTACTATTAGTATCGCCATGTCACACATTCAACAAATCAGTTCAAAAGCAATATGATATATTTTTAGGAGACTGAATCTGTGGTTATATAATGTTTCATATTTAGAAACATTATGAATGGAGAAATAAAATAGCAATGCATAAAAGGCCTATAACGGTTTTGTGTTCATGGAAATCACAAAGTTTTGGGAATACTGGATACAAGCCTTACTACCTCAATCAATACGTAGTTCAGACACAAGCACATGATTTGTTCAAACACACACACAAACACACATTCAGCCACCCACCGAGGGTTTTAGAGCGATGGAGGATATCAGATAGATGGCAGATCCTCTAAAGCTCTAAAACTGAGCTTGCAAATTACCATCACCTCCTCCAGCCTCTCTAACATGCAGGCTCTCATGTTACTTTGTGTAGCTTTTGCATGGTTTACAAGATAGTTAAGTCTGGAAAAAGCCCCGTAACTAAGACAGGAAGACCAGAGTTAGTCCTGAAAAAGCTTCTCGGTGACACTGTTTTTACTGGCAGTCAGAAGAAGAAAAGGTTTGGTGCCCATCCACTGTACCCACAATGAAAAAAACCTCTATCGTCTTCTTGATTTTATTATATTCAAACAAAAATATACAGATTCTAAATATACAATTCATGTAAGACATCAAATATAAAATGGGTATATAGTAGGTATCCAGGTGCCACAAGTTGCTGATGATACATATAAACATGCTGTTGTTTCAACTTACAACTGTGTTGTCAATCTGAATTTTCTGTTATTGTTGTCTTGATTTTACTTCACTGTAAACTTCTCCATCATAAAACTTTCTCATGCAAATAACTAAACTATTCTCAAGTCCCAAATCACAGATACTGTGCAAGATTTGCACTGTGATGGAGAAGCAGAGAGCAAAAATGATTTTGGAAATGTGTATAACCTTGTCTTGACACTTAACACAAAGCTGAAAAAATCATATTAACTAATTTAGTTGATATTTAGAATGTTAATGTCATGTCAAAAAATATTACTTCTATTACTGCTACTTCTACTTTTGATTATTAATTTATAAATAATACTTAAACCTAATACTTTTTTTAACTCAAACATGACAGTGAAGTGTATTTTGCCTTGTTTTTTTCCATATTTCATGGAGTGGATTCAGGATTGATATTATTTTTCATCCAAAAATGTTTTGACCTCATGATGACGCTAATAATGTAAAGTTATGTTCAACTATTTGCTTCCTGTCTCACTTAAACCCGCTGACTTTATATGTGCATGAGTGTGTGTACATAAAATAGCAAAGAGTGCTTGTGTTTTCTACGCACACTTGTATATGTGTGCACTTATGTGAGTTTTAAGGTGTTTCTTGCTATAATCTCTGTGGGTGTAAGCGAGTGTATGTTGTGTGGATGGTTCATGTGTGTATTTTTTGAATGAGTGTGTGTATGCATGTGAGCGAGTGGGAAGACAGGGGGAGAGAGTACCTTGTTAGGTAAACTGTTTGACATTCACGCGGAAGATGTGATAAACAGGAAGCAGCGAGACCCCCCGCAGTGTCCCACAGCCACACGCCAGGGTCATACCAAACATCCCCAATATAAACATGTCTGATACATGGACATTTATAGTTATCAGCCCTGTCAAAACATCAAAGTATAGCACGAGACATTGTCTCCTTTCATACAATAACGGATTTTGTGATATGAGTCTGACTCACAAACCCGGACAGCTGCACATTTAACAGATTAATGTTATGAGGTTTTTAATTATGTAAAAATAATCCCATTGACAGCATTTTTTTAAGGGAAAATGCTTAATTTTAACTTTAAAATTACCACCTTTTAAAACTGTTCTACAGTCGCCTACTGTGGTTCAGGCTCAACTCAATACGACTGTTTAGAATTTGATTCTACAGTGAGTTCTGAGGGTAAAGTCAAAGAGCGAGGCATAAACGGCATGTGTCTGTGTGTAGTACATCACTCTGGCAGTCATGTGGTAAATATTGTGTTTCCTGTCTCCTCCTTAACTGTTTTGGTAATTGGCTTGTGTTAACCCTGTGACCCAGTGACTGCAGGCCGAGGCCTGGCCTGTGTGTGTTTGTGTGTGTGTGTGTGTGTGTGTGTGTGTGTGTGTGTGTGTGTGTGTGTGTGTGTGTGTGTGTGTGTGTGTGTGTGTGTGTGTGTGTGTGTGTGTGTGTGTGTGTGTGTGTGCATGACAGACGAATAACTGAGTATTTATTTCATACAAGCCATAATTTGATTACTGTGATTAATCAGATAAGGGAAACAATTTGCAATAACTAATAATCCAAGATTTGTTTTTATAGAAAACGAAAATTACAGGTAACATGTTATAATTATCTATTTAGATATTTTACTGGATTTTACATTGATCAGGTTTTTGTGTCATGTTGTTTTATTTTTGTTGTCATGTTGTTGTCTTAATCTGTGTGATTCTTCACTTTTTTGTATTTTACACAAGATCTGAATTTTGGTTCAAAACAAGGTAGGTACTTTATAAAAACAAGAATATATATTTTTAATAATTTTAATAAGAATTTTATGATAAGGTGTTTACATCACCGTCCCAATATATATTGTATATATTGTTTTAATCTGGTGATAATAGAAACATGAACTTGCCTGTAAAGCCACTGATTCAGTAAATGAGAGAGCATGATAAAAACACTGAAGTGGCTTGCCACAGACATTGACACTGAGGTTGCATTAAGTAGTAGTTGTGTGACAGTTGTGTTTTTTTTTGCCCAGCTGCCTGGTGGCTGCATCTGCTCTTCCTTCGTGCTGAAGCTGCCGTCTTACTGTCCTGCCAAGTTCAACCAAATCAAGTTAAAGCAACTTTTCCCTGCTACAACTACCGACCCTGACACTGGTCTTTGGGTTAGACTGAGACTTTGCCTTTTTTTATAAAGAAAGTCAGGCTGAATATCCTGTACCTGCTCACTCTCTTTTGCTTGTTCTGCATTATAGTGTCAGCTAAATGCATATTTGTAACTCTATAATAGCAAAATTTTACTTGGCTCCAAGGTCTCTGGTCTGCAATGATTTGTATTTTCCATGTCATGTACACGAGGATATAAATTATTGTAACTAAATGCCATGATTACAAGTAAACATCTACTGTGTGGGCATGTGCGTGTGTGCATGCAGTTAGTCAGAGCAGGGGAAAGCTTGGGGGCTGAGACTGGGGCTAGTTAGCGCTGCTGAGTGGTTGGAGATACAGAACAAATGAGCAATTAGGTACCCCTCTTTTGTCCTGGGAGGCTGATTAGATTGGTTGTGATGTGCTAACAGACAGAGGGCTTTCCTTCTCATCTCTCTTACCAAGACTTGTGTCTAAAAGAGGTGGCAAAACAAAATGTATCAAATGAGGTTTAAATATATGTTGATGTATGCAGTGAAGTTGAAACATTTGCTTATGAAACAGTTAATATTTTTAGAACAGAATCATTCAAGTTTGGTTAAAAAACTTTAAGACATCTACATACTAGACGTAACCTTCTGCAATGAAACCAAATCAATGTGGTATATGAAAATATAGTAACTGTGCATTAATACATTGCAAACACAGTTTCTCAAAGCCAGTGGCGGACAGTGATTTATTTATTTAGATCCTCCTCTCTTAGTAAAAAATAAATTGCATCAGTGTAATCAACTCCCATGGCACAAGATTGCTCCTAAGAGGGAACATTGGTTGCATATGTATTTTGCAGGCACTGGTGTTCAGTGAAACAGCAGAGTGAAAATTACATCACAAGGAGCCAGCAGTCCAATCGTGTGACGTTACAGTCAGTGTCCAATTAGGCACACTCAGACATGGAGGCCAGGCCAAACACAACAACTCTTTGTTTCCACTGGCACTGACCACTCGACAGCGCTGGCCTCTCATCAGCTCTGATCTGTAACACTTGTCCGTTCTGTAAAACTAATCTAAGACTGAGTGAGTCCATGTGTCTGAGTGTGTGTTAGATATAGCATTTGAGTGTTTTTATTTACACTGTTGAGCCTTTTGTGGTGCACACTACAAATCCCCCACACTGAGAGACACAGGATTGTTTTGCAATTGAGAGGAAAATGATATCAAAGTAAAAGTAAATTGGTGACTGTGAGCACTTCATCCAATACTTTGAAACACACCATCTGCTGAAATAAATCACAGTCAGAGCAGCATCAAATCCTGAATGGCTGAAATCAACAATCTGGACCAGTATTTTCAATTTAATCTGTGATCAGCGTCGTTCTCAGTAAATCTGATCTTTGTCAATCTTTTACCATGCCATGTACTCTCAAACTAAGCAAACTTTACTGGAAAACAAAAGCATTTCCCCACTGTTAAGTAATGAGTCATTCTTACGTGCCATGTATGGCGTCGTAACCATGGCAGTGCGGAGGTGGGCTATTATGGTCCATCCACTGGGAACAGGACACAACAGAGAGATATGGCGGTATCTGCAGCTACAGAGTCCATGACCCCAGTGTATAAACAGTCGACTTGTGTGTTGTGATAAGACAGGAGAAGACAGAACAAAGTTGTTATTAGGCCCCTAAAACACAACCAGCAATAGCATCCTATCACACCGCTCACTGTAGTCAACAAAAATCAAGGAAAACCTTGACGATTTACACACTCAGAAGTGACTTAGACGATAACCTGAGAAACCTAGCAAGAGAAGCCAGGCTGTGTTTCACCGCACTTCCTCACTGAATGCACCAATTAGGCCAAATTAAGAGAACAATTCTTACAGAAAGCCAGTATCATGTGTCCAGAAATCCCCCATCAGACAAATGAGGGTAAACTTCTGATCATTTTGGGAGAGATCCCTTGCCTGCAGAATATATCAGAAAAACAGTGAAACCACTCTTTTGTTCTACTGTTTTTTGTTTATCTCTATATGTCTATTAGATTGTACTGTTTTGGATATTTCTCTTCTCGTGATACTTAACCTATTTTTTGTTCTCATGAAAATTCAGTAATATGTAAGCTGACCTTGGTAATCATGAAGCATAAACATTAATGCCAATAAAGCTTATTTTTAATTTAAAGAAAGAGAGATGCCACTTCACCATTCCAGAAATAAGAGAGTTACAAAGAAAGAGAGGGAATTAGAGACACAAATACTGAGAGAGCGATAAAGCAATGGAAATAGAAAGAGAGCGAGGGACCAGTACAACTCCGACGCTCTTCTGGGTGGTCTCAGCTAGGAGGAGTATAGAGGACAGGCAAACAGGCAGATGTAAGCTGTAAACCAGCTCTACTCTACAATGGGGCGAAATGCCGTTGGCACTGGCCACAGAAACAACATAAGACTACTGCGCTGATATTTAAGGAAAGACACAGTGATGATGACAGAAAGAAAATCAAATGTGATGAGTCACAACAGTCCAGAAAGAATAGAACAGTTCTTCTAGTAAACTTTGGATACGCAGGTCATATAATAGCCTGCAAACTGTTGGCTGACTAAAGAGATCAGACTGCCACACATGCACACATGCATACGGAGAGCTACAACAAGTAGGAAATGACACAATTTGCTTGTGATTCCAACTGTCAAACATGAGGACGTTGACCTCAGCTGACAGGGAGCAGTGTAATCTCATAGCAATCAACTGTATGCTTTAACAGCCATGGCCCAGCAGTTTACCTCCACAGCAGCACAGACTCATGTTAAGGTAAGGGAACTTGGTGTGCAGGGTAGGCTCAGAGTGGGGGCCTTTCGGGTACAAATCCTCTCCTGTGGGTTACCTTTGGGAAACATGCATGTTTTGCTACCTTCTCTTCGAAGGAGACATGTTGAACTGGCTGGGAGAGACATGGGAGCAGAGCTGGCTGGCTGGCAGGCAGGCACTCATCATCCCTTACCACAGGAAATTAAAGTAAACAATCAAGACCTCACATTATGTCCATGAGACCACACTATGCTCTGATCAGAAGAGTTTGTGACTGTGTGTGTGTGTGAGTGAGTATGTGAGAGAACTGGAGTTAACCAGTTCTAGTGGGTCAATGCGTTCTTTTTCTTGTCATTTAAGGATCTGTATGCTTTAGCATGTTGTCTTCTTCATGCAGGCTATATTTTTGTGTTCTCAGTCTGTTTGTTAAGATATATGATTATAGATAGGAATTGTTTAATCGTTTCCCTTGAAATGTATAATACTGATTATATCATATAAGTACATAATGAATTATTGTGAACAGCCACAAAGACTGTTTCCAAATCATCTATATTAGTATTAAATTAATGTTTAGTAGTATAATATCTGTGATTTGTTTCATTCTCTACTCCCACTGCTTCCTCCTTTGCAAATAATAACCTGATGTTTAAGGACTTCGGTTTTGCAAGATTTTATGAGAACATATCTTATCAATTTGGGGGACCATTCCTTTAATGGTGCAAAGACGACATAATGTATTTTGAATTATGCAGAGAAAATAAGATGACAATCTGCTAATCTGAATCCTTGTCCAGCAGCGCTAGAGCACTTTCATGTCTCAGAACAATTTACAGTTAACCTGATTGTGCAACTGCTGATGTTTGTCCACCCTCAATTTTTTGATTTCTGTCCTTTCCTGAGCTCTTCATCCTCACTTTCACGTCCTGCCCTCTTAATCCACCTACTTCCCCTGGCTTCTTCTGTCCTCCCTCCTTCCTCCACTCTTCCTCCCCTGCCTCCCCCTCAGGGGTTCTCAGGTTACCACGCGTCACTGATCCAGACAAGCTGGGGATTCTTTCATCGAGCAAATTACAGGCAATTAGGAGCCCAAAGGATAACATTTAGTGTGCAGGGGAAGGCCGACGCAAGAGGAGAGAGGGTTGTGCTGTGGAACACCCAGATCCTGCACAGAGAAGGGAGAGAAGTGTGTGTTTGTGTTGTATTAGGTGTATGTGTAGATGTGTAGACCTTGTGCTGATAACCAACTCTCCAGTCCTGAAGACATGGTAATCCAACAACCTACCCTTCTGCAGTGCTGGCACAGACACACAGCCACATATACTCCAGAGGAAGAAAGTAAATCCAGAGGGAAGAGTACAAAAGGGACAGATACAGTCACAGTGGGAGTGCCACACACACAGGAGTGTTTAGAGTAGCAGCATGGTTAAGTGAACCACAGCCATATAAACTGTACCATTCTTCAGGACCTCTGCAGCTTCAATCCAATATGTCTCTCAGTTCTGTGTGTGTGTGTGTGTGTGTGTGTGTGTGTGTGTGTGTGTGTGTGTGTGTGTGTGTGTGTGTGTGTGTGTGTGTGTGTGTGTGTGTGTGTGTGTGTGTGTGTGTGTGTGTGTGTGTATAAAAGGGAGAAAAACAGAGTGAGTGTTAGTACAGTATGTGCTGCCATCATGCATTTACCATTCTGAACCAACGGTGAGAGAAGACTGAGCAGATTAAATCTGAATTGGATGAATAAAGGGGAATGGAAAAATGTATCTCAGCATCTCCTCACGATGGGGTCTGATTTCTCAGAGTATCTCAAATGAGTCCAATTTCTGCTGCGGGAGCTTTGTGCTAAATGCACATTTGGTTTGTGTTCTGTTTGAGTGGAGTTCAGAAGGTCAGCTTAATCTCACTGATCACCGCTAACAAGATGAGGTTTCATCAAACAATGAGGAGAATATTAGAAAGTGACTCCAGGTGGTTATTATACCATTTATCACGCATGGAAAGGCCACATCTATCTTTGAAATCCAAAACAAAGCCTTAGAGAAACTAAATCTTGACGTATTTCTCACACAAACAAACCTTGTGACAACTCCATGCCCTGTGCTCTCTGGACAATCACTTGCCACATATGGACGCCACTCATTTGGCAACAAGATCTGGTTTGTTCTCAATGTGGAACTAGTACAGCAAATTACTTCTTGCTGTATAACGAGGTGAGAAAAGAAGAGAAAGAGCAAGAGAGGATGAGTGCACAAAGAATGGTGCACTCTACAGCTGTGAACAAACCGGGGCCTGGAAGAGCTAACATCATAATTCCAGGCCTATCATTTTAATCACAGCTCCATCACAAAATGGATTTTGTCAGGGCACGCCAAGTCCACTAAGAGCTGCTCCAGTTAAACATTAAGCAGCTGGTCTCTCTCTCTCTCTCTCTCTCTCTCGCGCTCACTTTCTTACACATACACTCACACACACACACACACACACACACACACACACACACACACACACACACACACACACACACACACACACACACACACACACACACACACACACACACACACACATTATGTAAAGACACACAAATACATTGCTTGGCTTTGTTTGTGTATTTGTGAAGGATAAGAAGCCTTTGCAGCAGAGTGAGTATACTTGTGTGTGTGTGTGTGCGTGTGTGTGTGTTTCAAGTGAGGCCTGGAGCTGGTTTGGATTAGCTCTGTGTCTTGTTCAATCTGACAACAGTGACGTGTGCCCTGGTGGCCTGCACTATTGCAGCAGTGAGTATGTGCATATATGGGTGCATGTGTGTGTGTGTGTGTGTGTGTGTGTGTGTGTGTGTGTGTGTGTGTGTGTGTGTGTGTGTGTGTGTGTGTGTGTGTGTGTGTGTGTGTGTGTGTGCATTTGCATGTGCGCTTGTGCGTGAACTTGTGTGTTTGTGCGTGTGCCAGCCGCATCACTGCTGGCTGGGAATGCAGGGAATGCTTCTGGCTCTTACCCCACCCCTTGTCCTGCTTGCCCAGCCCACTCCAGAGGGACATTGATGGGGAGTGATGGGGGTGCTCGTAGGGGGTGGGGGTTGGTTGGGGGTAGTGACAGTTCAGTAACACTCACCAGAGCCCGCCGTCCCATGTCGCAGAGTGGCATCGCCCACCCTCACTGCCAGAAGGGAGAGTTTATTTTTTTAGCTCCTGCTCTCCCTAGCGCCGGCTACAGAGGACCACCGAGCGCGGGGTCTCTCTCTCCCTCTGCCCTAAGCCTCTTCCTCCCCGGCCGGAAAGAGATTTATTGGGGAGGGGGGAATGAATGAAAAAAATGCTTGTGACCTCCACTTAACTAGAAGTAAACATACAGATATGGTAGTTTCATTAAAAGTGCACGCTCTTCTCTAACTGTCAGAACAGTAGGGTTATGGGCGTCATCTACACATGTTGTAGTCTACTGTTAGCTTTTTTTAAAGCAATGGATGGGAATGTGGGAATTTTAAGGCAGGGGCCAATTTACTCAGAATTTAAAAAAAGCAGAAATTCTGGAATTGAATTGAAAAAACAACAACAATGACAAATAATTTTTTACTGAGAACTTAATATAAGATATAACATAAACACTTGTGGCATTTGACTCAATTTGTAGAATATCTCAAACTGAAATCAATCTTCCTGGCCAGCTACTAAAACATACACCACTAATAACCTATATCAGTGGGACATCACATTTATTTAACAAGGATGAACTGTTTCCACCAGTTTTTTGGTTCAATGATTTTAGAGCCAATCTGTGGGTAAAGTTTATATGGACTATGGGGGTTATAATAAATATATGAAGCTAATTAACCTACATTTATGCATTTGAATTTGTTGTTTTTAAAGCATGCATATATCTAATAAGCAGAATCAGAATGACAGAAATGACAGAAAAGTTCCTTTTTCCCTACTTTTCCTGACAAGATATCTTGTTTCTTTCTAAATTTCTTTGTAAAAATTCAAGTGTTACTATTGATTTAAGTATTAGAAGCTGAAGATATACTATACAGTTTAATCATTTAGTTTCATGTTACAAATGAAAGTATTTGCCAATTTCTGAACAATTAAGACAATATTACTAAAACCTGAATAATTACATAGAGCTAAACTAAAGTTTGTTTTTCCAGTAAAATGTCTAAAACACAGGTGCATGACCATGCTGATACAGGGCGGGAGTGAGACATCAGTGTTAAATGCCAGTGATTACACCACTGTTCTCAGTACTGCCAACAGTTACACAATGTTTTTCATATATCAGTGAACAAGACAAGATTTTTTTTCCAATGGGGCTGTTCTGCCAACTCTTCTATGCTTTTTAACTCTAAATATTTCGTATAGTCACTGATCTATATTCCACCCAAATATTTCCTTCCAGCAACTTCCAGTTCACATATGAACAACAACAATCATTTTCTTCTCAGCTTCACCTTTCTGCTGTGTTTTGTATACGCTGGCCTTCCACTGACCTCCGGCTGTCTCCCTGTTTCTTTTTACTCCCTGACATTTTCTTGGTTATGAATTCAACCAGTATATCGTGCAATGTGGACACAGAGTGATGTCCTGTTCATCTGCAAACCAAACTGACTGTGTGAAGATACACACAGCTCTGTACACTAGCAGCACAAATAAACAGTCTCCTGCTCCTCTGGGGAGCTGGTGGACTTAAACCCAGCTCTCCGACCAGCTCCCCTCACAGGGCAGTGGTTGTGAGTGGCCTGAGCCTGGCCTTCCTGTCTAGACCAGTGGAGATGGGGTTAATGAAATGCTCAATGCTGTCTGAAAGCTGTCTGAAAGCTGTCTGAACATTGGTTGCGGCATCCATCTTCAACACGCTCCCGCTGAAGCAGACCGTCTCACCTCAACGTACACCTTTGTCCCTTACATCCCTCCGCTCACTTTCCCCTCTACCGCCTGCCTCGTTTTCCTCCACCCTCCATCTTTGACCACTGACTTACACTCACTGTCACTGTGGAATTCTTCCTCCCCCCACCCACGTCTCTTCTCCTCACGCATGCGCTCTTTTTTTCATGGAGAAGAACCGTTTATGAGACAGTCTTAGAATAAATGGTGGTCAGCAGTTCAGCATGTTGGCTCTTCCAGCTCTGTAAATATGGATGACTGAACCCAGCCAGAGGGAAAATGTGTGAGTGTCTAAAACAGCGGCTGAACGGCCCCCGCCAACAAGAGCACCTGGATGGTGTTAATCACAGTTTAACATAAACACCGCTTCAAAACGACTGCACACATACGACCAAAAGCACATGCACACAAACTGTCTCCTTTATACATGGGGACACGTACATGCTAGCAGAGTACCACACAGGCACTTGCTGATGTAATACACATTGCACCCACGCAAAAGCATCTATTATGGAGTTTTCTTAAGAGAGCCAAAAATGAATGCAGGACAGCACAACCCATTGGCCTGATATTTAAAGAGGCCTTTTCTTTCCCACTTCATAATTTAGTCTAGCTTTGCTTTCTAGTTAGCCATTGTCAGTGAGGGGAGGATTTGATTTTGCCTTCAAGAATCACTAGTGTCTGATGTGTCCGAAACGCTCTGAAAACATTTTATGATGAAAGCAAGGTAGCCTTACCTCAGCTCAATTAGCCTAGGTTAAGCAAGTTTACAGTGAATGGCAGGTGGTAATTATTAAGAAATATAATTCAAAAAGTTGGCTAAAAAGGTGATCTTGCAATGACTCAAAACAAAGGTGATTTTATATAGGATAAAAAATACAAAACCAGACTGAATTGACGATTCTCTCAACGCAAAATAGTTCCCTCCAGAAAGTTAATAGTTTCTCTGTATCTTGACAACTTAGAGATCATTATCAATGCTATAACACTAACAGTCCTAGATATTCCAAAATTCGGATTGTAAACAGTGCTTACATAAGGCAAGCATTTATGCAACAATATGCTACTGTTACTGATAATAGTACAAAATTACACTCATAATCAAATAAGAAATGAAACAGTAGTTATCTCACTACAGATCATAGATTAAAACATTCTGTAATTTGTGATCAGATATTGTTTTCTACTCTACAGTATGCTAACACAGGCTAAAAAGAGCGACACATTTCTTCACAGTATGCTCTTTTCATTATTAAACAGATTTTCACACCAAAGCATTTTAAATAGGCCTCATGGAACTTGGCCATCCCAGTATTTAACTCTGTCACATAAGATACAGTCAGCTTTGTTATAAGTAAACACATGCTGTCACACATCAGCATATCAGCCAAAGCTCTCCGGGCTCTCCAGCGGAGGGGGCCCTTGGTCCAGCATCTCTATCCAGCCTGAGTCAGTGTTTGTCGGGCAAACAGGAGTACACGGCTGGCCTGGGCGCTGAAAATGTCCATGCTTTATTGCCCAGTGTCTGGGCTGAAATAAACACAGTTAGCATGCCACAAGAGGGTGTGTGTGTGTGTGTGTGTGTGTGTGTGTGTGTGTGTGTGTGTGTGTGTGTGTGTGTGTGTGTGTGTGTGTGTGTGTGTGTGTGTCTGTGTGTCTGTGTGTTTGTGTGTGTGCTCATCAGTCAAAGAGAAAGACGTATTATCTGTTTAATCTCCCTCAGTGCAGCCAGGCCACACAGCAGGCCTGCTGCTTATTTTATTTCAGTTTACACAATCTGGCCTTCTTCTCATATCTGTAATACTTAACGTTTTTTCAAGACCTCGACTTTAAATTTCCATTCCTATATCAAGTGTCCAAACTGTATTAATATTAGAGTGATTGGTGCTGACAAATGCAATTTCTAAGTTTAATTGGTGTGCTGTACTCAGAGTCAACTGGTATTGATGGTATTGATACATGTGTGTTGAGGATCTAATAACATTTGGAACAAAAGTCTTCATTTCGGGTTTCTGTTCCTGCCTGTCAAGTTGATCTGTACTGCTGTACTGTGTTTTTCAGACTAACCATATGACATTCTCTGAATTGTTTGCTTACTCTTCTGTGTAATAAGCCCACAATGTGGAAACCACAGTGTCCAAGCCTCTATCAAAACAGACTTGGTTTTCAGGGCAGGGTCTGGTTTTACAGGGGAATGGACAGGATGATGGCCGGTGCAAGACCAGTTTTAAAGACTTGCATTACTGGCAGTGTTGGAAGAAGAATTCAGACCATTTACTTAAGTAAAAGTATCACCAATATAATGTAAAAATACTCCATCAGTAGTACTCTTGTATTCAAAGTAAAAGGACAGAAGTATTATATCAAAATGTATTTAAAGCATCAATAGTAAGTACCTAAGAATCAAACTTGTACTAAACATACATTCCACTTCTGATTACTTGTGATTCTTCGTCTGTCTTTGCTTGTGCACATTTTACAAAGAAAATCTATTAAATCTGTTTTGAAAGTAGAATAATTCAAATCTTTGCCAATTCCTTGTGATTCTCATGGTTTTGAGATTTTCTTTATTATTTATTTTGTGGTTTCTCTTGTATTGTAGGGACCATGTTTAATGCTCTCTTACAGAGAAACTTGGACTGGACCTGTGACCTTTACTTTATGGGAGGCACTGTAGTGGTCTTCTCTGTTGAAGCCAGCTGGAGTCTCTTCACTCCCAGTCCATTAGCACTTCGTACATCCAGCTGTGTCTCTGTCAGACAACAGACCTCATCCACCACACTTTACCAGCACCTCCTGCTTTGCTTCTCTCATGAATATCATACCACACAAGCAGAAAGGTATAAACTATGATCAACAAGTTAGTTTCAGTGCATTCCCTTTTTTTTATCCTAGAAAACACACCCACATGCATTGCACACACGCACGTTTGGTGACCTGTGTGGTTGTGAGGCCCAGACCTACCCCGTCTACTCACACATTGATTAACCCTGAGAGTGTTTGGCCATTAGAGCCCGATCTGCAGAAATCAAACCAACATGTGAACTCTGTGATTAGTGTCAGAATTGTTACAACGCCTTTCACTCAGAAACCAGAGCTCTGTGCATTCCAGTCCTGCTCCCCATATCTCTGGTATGAAATACAAATACTCTACGATGAGGGAGAGAAGCATAGGAGAGATGCAGGGTGGGGGTTATCGAGGAGCTACAGTTTTTCCATGTCAATTCGAAGAACATGTCACCCTGGTGCTCCCTCTCTCCCACCCTCTCTCTCTCACAGATACACACACACAATCAGTTATGAAAATATTTCTCCAACGTCAAAATGTCCAGGGGCTACTGAGGCAACACAATTCTCCCCAGCGTGAGGCAGATCAGAGGAAAAGTCTGCACTCTACCTGCTTTGCTGACAGACCTCCCTGAAATCCACTTGCTGCCTCTCACCTGTAAAGGCAGCCCTACTGCATGGATATAATCCAATAACCCCACTGGGCAAAGGGCAGCAATACAACAGAGGCGTTCTGCCAGTGCAGACAGAGCCCCTAACTCTGAGCATTAGTTAAAGACATTAATGCCTCCTGTATAATTTACACCGTCCAAAAAACCCAAAAGCCAAGAACAGGAAAGAAGGAGAGACAGTAGGGTTAAAGTACAAAGACAGGGGTGATGGAAGGATGGGAAGATCACAGGAAGGACTTACCACACTGCGTGGGTGATGAGTACACAGAGGCGGTACAATGGCCTATTTACACTGGGGGTGATTTCTCTGCCCCATCCCCACCTCTGACTCAACAGCAAAGTGTTGACTGGAAACTGCAAGAAAGTCACTTTCCATTTCATCTTGACCAGACATCTCTTTTAACGGTCTAATACATATCATTTTAGAGGAGTCTCTAACCTCGAGATGGATATTTGACATAGAGCTGCCCCCCTGGAGACCGGACTTTTTTGCGTAGCATAATAATCTAAATTGCAGAGTCATAATTGAGATATGATATCATGTATCTCTCTCTGGGCTGGCTGGCTGGCATGAAGGCAGAGGCCGAGCAGGAAGTTAGCGATAGGAACAAATTGTTAAGAGGAAGGAAATGTTTAGGTCCAGAGGGATGATAGCTGCTGATTCTGCTGCAACACACCTCTTGGGACAATTTAAGATACTATCGAAGCAAATTGTGCTACCACTCTGAATTCTGTTTTTTATTTATCTTGGAAGGAAAAATACTAACTGACTAATCCATTATACGTAGGGCTTAACTAAATCCTCTACATTTAGAGCTGTGCACCGCTATCCTGTAATGTTAAGTTCTCCTCCCTCCTACAGCTTTTCTTATTGTACTTCAATGTACTTTATTTGAACAAATCTGATGCGCACTTAAATTATTAATGTGGACTCTCTGACCCAGCTTCATGCTTAACACACAAGACCATGGTTCTAAAAGAAATTAGGGAAAAGCATTGTCTGAAGTAAAACGGTATCCTGCATCAAAACAATTTTACCTGCAGCAGTAAAATTTTCAACAGTCGACACTTCATCACCAGTAGGATTGAGGACTAGATTTGCTCAGGAAGAGAACCAACTCCTGGGAACTTGTTGATGCAGAGCAACGTCTAGCAGTCTGTCTGAGGTAAATTGTTGTATAGCTTAATCTACTATTTGCTATTTTATTGCGTTTCCTTTTAGTATTATTGGTTGATGCTTTTATTCGTGGTGCAAAAAGCTCAGAAAATTGATCTTGCTCTGAAACAAATAACATCGCTTTTTCTGAGCATAATATTCACGATTTGTGTGGAAATACTCCTGACAAAAACAACGGTTTGGAAAATGTATCTATTTTTATCTATTGCACAAAAACGGCCCACGTGTGTTAAGGCCTTTACTGCAAATATGGTGTGCAACCCGGTGTGGCCGCTGAGGCTGGAAGATGCACATGTGGGCTGCAGCCCCACAGCGGAGGGGTGAGCCTATTGAGGTCTGCAGCTCTTCTCTCCACAGGTTTAGTCTACATGACTAGAGGACTAGGCCCCACATCTGGACATGACCACCATCAATGCCATTAGCACTAACACAGTGCCGAGGCATGTGCACCCCTGTACCGCCAAGGGGTATTAGAGGACAACACAAGCTTCAATAGGCCCAAATGAAGGCATGGAATAAGGCCCTAATACTTTTCACTGGTTGCAGAACCAGGATACACAACAAAAACAACTAACATTTAGATAATGTAAAATATTTCTAAATATTGAGCTGTGCTCTGCATGTGGAGCATCGCATGCAAGTTATTTTTCCCCTTAGTTACAAGAACCTCAACGTAAAAAGAGCCCAAACATTTTCTCACTCCAAATGGCTTCATCTTTCACAGTTCAGAAATAAGTAAAAACACATAAATGTGCATGAATGCCCTTGTTTTTGTGTATGTAAATGGTTGCAGCTATGATGTGAGGAGCCTCACTAAGGTGTTAGGGGGTAGTAAACAGATATGGAGCAGAGCGGACTCTTATGGTCTACCTACCAGCAGGCCACTCACAGTTCACTACACATGACACACTGGAGTGCTCTTTCTCTTTATGACTTTCTGTCTTTCTGTCTGTATCTCACACACTCAGTCTTTACCTCCACTGTCTGTCCTTTCAGCTTTAGAGATATCAAAGGTAAGATACAAGTTTGTCCAAGTTCACCAGAATGTGCAAACCTTTTATATCACCGGTTGTTTCCACACATACACACACATCTGGCGTCTGCACACCTCAGTCATAAATTAAGAGTCACTTGAAGAACAGATTGTTTCCACAATCTTTTCTTTCCTTTTCATTTTCTCTGTCCTTTTGTGAATCACATGGGAGAGCAGAATCATCCAGAGTCTCATGTAATGGTAAAATTCCAGCAGCCTCACTCGGATGTCCCTTCTTCCTGCTATTCTATATATGTCACCAGGCCTTTTGGAGGGGGCTCTTATGGGAGCCTTGCTGACGAAAGATTTGTCTTCGCACACTCACGCACACTTGGCATGCACATATACATGCATATGCACAAGTCACACAGATGCCTGACACACACATACACACCCAAAGAGGGATAAATGTCAGGGATCAGTTGCAGGGTCTGGGTACGAGCGTGGGGAATGCCAGCCGAGGGCTGTGGTCTGACACCTCTCGCTGTCTGTGTCGCTGTCAGCCATGGGAAACACTGCGGCCCAGGAGAGCCCCGGCCAGAGGGTGACGTGATGGGGCAGGATGTGTTTCCAGTGGTGAGGTTTAACCATGCATGTGGACATGCTCAGAGACCTATGGAGGAAATTCTCAGCACCCCTTGGCCTCTTTGTCTCGTGGGTGTCAGGAGCAGTGTGGCCCAGCCGGCCACACTAACACACATATTATCCAAATATTAGGTCCTTATCATGAAACAGTGTACCTGGTGTTTCATCTCCAATTTCACCTCCTAATTGTCATCTTTACCTGGAATCTTCTCACTTTTTGGCAATAACTGTACTTTTATTAGACTAATTACACTAGCAGTGAAAGTCCCTTTGGTGACCATATGTTGGCTTAATAATTCATCCATCTCTACAGTGGAAGTTATGACTGCTCCCTGATGCTCTCTATAAATCCAAGCCTGTGATAAAAGCATCAATCATTTACTTTCAAATGCAATCTGGAATTTTGATTGTTCCCACTGCGCCGCACGTTGATTTGGTCTGACAGGAATATGAATGGTTCCTGTCCTTAATGGACCGTGACAATCCTTCAGACTCTCACAACACATCTAGGCATTTTCAATCACAATCTGTACCCTTCCATTCATTCTCTTCTTTCTCTCTGACTCTCAAAGTGTTTATTTCTCTCACCCCCTCTCTCTAACTTATCCCAGCTCTCTTCCTGCCCCTGAAACCCTCTTTCTTGCCCTCTGATAGAATTAGGGAGTCCTTGAACCATGGTGATCACGCTTCCTGAAGCAATTACTATTAAGCAGCGGTGGCTGAGAGCGTAGCATGGAGTGTGCTACAGAGGCGGGAGGCTGTTTACATGGAGCCCAGCCAGAGGTGCTTTCAGTAGGCTGGCAAAGAGAGGGTGGGGTCAGTCGGAGTGTGGGGGCAGAGGGTTTAGGGGGCACCAATTTGTTGGATCCAAGCTGTAAGGCTTTACCCACATGGTATGAAATGTTAGGTAACGTTACATTACAGACAGATTTACCTCATTTAGAGCTGTGCACCGCTATCCTGTAATGTTAAGTTCTCCTCCCTCCTACAGCTTTTCTTATTGTACTTCAATGTACTTTATTTGAACAAATCTGATGCGCACTTAAATTATTAATGTGGACTCTCTGACCCACCAATTTGTTGGATCCAAGCTGTAAGGCTTTACCCACATGGTATGAAATGTTAGGTAACGTTACATTACAGACAGATTTACCTCAGTTTCACATGAAAAATCAGAGGTCTGGTTACACACACTGTATACAGAAAGACAAGGAATTAAGACAAGATGAAGACAGATGGGTTAAGAAATGGTTCCTCACATTCACAGCATTTAGAAGTTGCTTATAAAATGGAGATGTTTTCTCATTTCATCCCTTGGCATTGTAAGCATTTTTTCCAAATTTACAAAAAACATGAAAAACATCAAATGTTGATTATTTCCAAATTTTTATAGCACCCTTCTATGTGTCAAAGGCCCACAGTTCAGAAATAACTTATTCGATTTTCTGCACTAAATAATGCAGACATATTCATGATTGACATTAAGAAGTTCTGTACAGGGTACAACGTTTTTTTTTCAAAATTCAAAACCAGACAATTATTCCTTCTGCTCTCTCTTGTCAATAAAGCAACCTCCTCCATCTCATCAGCACATCATTTTATTCAACATCATGGTCTTCAGGACAAATTCATGAGTAAACCAGCTGTTTATTTTTGGATTGGTCTGTGTTGAATCTAATTTGTGCAGAATGGGTGCTGGGAGATCCAAGAATCCCCTGCAGCCTTGGAGGAGGAAGAAGAGGAATGTGACCCACAGAGGTCAGCAGTCCCCTCTCCTGGGTTACAGGGGCTCCTGCACAAGGGCTGGGCCAGGGTCACAGGTCAGTAGGCTCGCTCATTCGGCTCTTCCCTGGCGCCTGCCGGCACAGCCCTCAATTTGTAAAGCGGTAGAGGGTGACCCCAGAGGGCCTCTCCTGGCTTCCCTGACCAAACACAGTTCTTAAATACTACCAGCCTCCCCCTGATTCCCTTGTCTCCCCTGACTCCCCCGTTCCAAAACCAGGACCTGTAGTCCAACACATAGGGCACACACACACACACACACACACACACACACACACACACACACACACAACACACAACACACACACACACACACACACACACACACACACACACACAACACCGATCCATCCCTAATAAGAGGAATTACCCCAGGCAGGGGCAGAAGAAAAGGGGAGGGGGGAAGCAGGTATGCCGCCATCTCCGCCTCATTACTCAGTGGATTTATGTAGGATCATATGCCCTGTGTGTAGTGGCGCACTTGGGCGCTTAACTCCTTGACCTGCACTGTAAATAAGTAAATTAATAAATACAGAACCAGGCTGTCCTGGGATAGAGGTGGATCAGAAAAACTTAGAAAGGTTAATACAGCGGAAGAGGTTGTCATTTACACCAGATCTAAGCTCCAAGGACATATCTAACCATTTTATATCAATGAATAGAAGTGTCCTTTTTCATACATAGAAAAGCTGTCACAGCTACCCTCAATGATGCTGCAGCTCAAGCCTTAAAAAAAGCAAAGGTAACATCCAACATCGGACTGTCTGCTTCTGATTGTGTTGCCACTCTGTCTGTTTCCACTGATGAGAGAGACTGAGCGGTTTCTGATACTGACTGTTACAGAGAGACCAATTATCCTGGCCAATGAGGACAGGCCTCTGACAGCATAATTACAGGCAGCCTTTTCTTGTAGCAACCATATGCCTGGGTATGGCTACCAGTCACCCAGCAGTTGGGAATAGGAGACGATAGGAAAGCAGAGTCGGGACCTGGGGGTGGGTCTGAAGGTGTCTTAATCCACCAGGACCCAAAGTCCTGTCTTGTCCTAGACTTTGGGGCCTCTCCATGGGCTGCTGAGAGTCGGAGCTGGGGCCTGATTTGGCCCAGCTGGAGGAAGCGGGCGATCAGAGTTCAGTTGGTGCAGACAGAAGTAAAGTAAACAGCCGTGGTCACTGGGCAGGCCGTTAGCAGGCCTCGGACAGATGAGCAGGGGGCCGGGAAGACCACACACATACACGTACAGCCAGACCACACAGGGGCTGGGGCTCAGGGGCCTACGCACGCAAGCACACGCCCCATCAGCAGGGCTCCCCTGTGAGCAAAAGCATGCTGCAGGTCAGGGCGGAGCAACATGGAGCACAGAGGAACAACAGACTGGCACAGAGCTGGCTTTGGACCCTCTGATTGTGTGGATGAACCTTTACGTAGCCTGAGTATGAGAGAGGCACTGGCAGGTCCGACCCAGTGACTGGAGACATAATCCTGGAGTAGAGCTGCAATAGAGAGTAAACACAAACAGGAAGCGATTCATAAGTACACTGCTGTTCCACTGCCAAATCTTAAAGTGCAGTTTGGAGAGTGTGTCTGCCTCCATGTTGGCGACATACACTCTCTTCCAGGGAAAAACCACACGTTCATTAGCTGGGAAATCACGTCATGTTGATAAACCAAAAGTCAAATAAGCAATTGTCAACAAGATTTATTTTTGTTTGAAATATTTGCTTTACCAAATGTCCCCAAAAGGGGGGAAAAAAGCTTTATTGAGGGACATCGTTTATTGTTTCATCAATTATTGATCGTTACATTCAGAACATATGATGTTGCATTTGAGTTCAATCCTCTTTTTCAATAATTCTGGACAAATAATAATGCAAACTTACATTTTATTCACTGGAAATGTATTTGAAGAA
This sequence comes from Anoplopoma fimbria, assembly GCF_027596085.1. NCBI lineage: Eukaryota > Metazoa > Chordata > Actinopteri > Perciformes > Anoplopomatidae > Anoplopoma > Anoplopoma fimbria. Next base: position 16,781,606 of record NC_072450.1, read on the forward strand.
AAGAAAAGTTGTGTGGGGATAAAAACAAAGCAACCGTCCCTGCGACACACACATGCGCAGACATTAAGAAATTCATAACTATAACATTCAATATAATGCTATTTTTATTTAACTTTCCTTTATACTTCTAATATGTAAAATCAAAAACACTGAAGAAAAGCTTATCACACTGCAGAAAATTATCTCTCTATCCCTCTCTCACACACACACAGTTACTTTGGCAAACACATTAACATGCAAAAGCTAAACAAAAATAAACCACACACACACACACACACACACACACACACACACACACTCTCTCTCTCTCTCTCCCTTTTTCTCTCCATATAACCATCAGTCTCTTTCTTTATCTGGACAGTGTCAGAATGACCCATGGGAGAGCCTGAGTGTGTGTGTGTGTGTGTGTGTGTGTGTGTGTGTGTGTGTGTGTGTGTGTGTGTGTGTGTGTGTGTGTGTGTGTGTGTGTGTGTGTGTGTGTGTGTGTACGTGTGTGTATGCGTGGGTATCACACTGACATAGGGTGGAGTGAGGAGTAATGCGTTCAATCACAATTACTCCCCACTGCCACCAGTCATGCCGCCTGCCTCGCATCACCTTACCACTTGCACATACACACATGAACGCTCCCATACACACAAACACACACACTGAAACACAGGTCAGCATTTCCATTTGGAAAGACATGATGTACTCTGAGTTCGTCAGCGGTCCAAGCTCACCTCCACCGAGGATGTAGTGCAGCTGTCAGAGGGATCAGGCAGAGCCAGGCTGGGCTGCACCATCTGCCTGCTTACAACACACACCCTCCTGTGTATCAGTAATCCTCAGCACCCTGCCTCCCTCTTCTTTCATCGCTTATCTCCACATTTAATACCACATTTATGATAACGAATGACAGGTAGCTTTGGGCTGCAATCCCTCCATATCTGGCCTTTAGCGCATAATGGTACGAGCTACATTCTTCCTTCTAGCTCAGGGCCCTGCAAGCCTTGATAAATCCTGATGACAGGGTGGGCTAACCACTTGCTAAAAGTTTTTCTGGCTGTAAAAAAGGGCAGTTAAGAAATAAATATGAGATATGCTGCTAATAAACTATGCGGGCCACGTGTTAGTCAGTGAGTGCATTGTGTATATGTATGAGAGGAGGCACAAGCAGCAGCAGTATTGTATTGTATTACTGTATTGTCTTCGATTGCGTTGTTGAGCTGACCTAGAAAGTCAAGGTCTTTTCCAGGAAAAGGATGGGCTTCTTTACAAAGTCTGATTGAACACTTACGTTGAAGCTGACGTTAGTTATTTGGTGTTTTTTAGCTAAGCAAAAGTTGACAGCCTGTGTCTGGGGTCAAGCCTGACAAGGACGTGGGTATGGTTCAGTGTCTGGACAGGAGGTTGGGGTCACTGGGGCTCTGATTTGAGGTCATGGATGCATGTTTGAGGAAAAGTATTGTCTGTGGTCTGTAAAGGTAGAAAATGCTGTTGTGTAGCAGACAGATGATTAAATGTTGTTATGGTGAGATAAGGTCAGGGTTGTGGGGAGTCTGGGGGGTCCGTGGTACTGAGGAGCAGAGGCAGAGAGAGTCATGAGGAGCTGGACACTTGTCGGCCGGGTAAGGAGCTGGTGAAGGTCATGGAGAAGTGAAATATGGCTGTCAGGTAGAGGGGAAGAATAACACAGACTCTGTACTTCCTGCTTTGCCACAAGAGTGTCTGGGTCCCCGCCGGGTGACATAGTGGGGTCATGCCCTGTATGTAGACTGAGACGACGTTTTTTATCACAAGTGCATACATGAAAGGTTGACACTCACTGACAAGTTTTGAAGTGTGTATAAGATGAAAGCTTTGCTGCAAGACAGCCACGGTAATCAAGATCAATATTTAATTGCATTTTTAGAAGGAATGAAAGAATGCTAACGATGATAAAAAAGGCATTAAGTTGACATTAACTAACTTTCTAATCAAATAGTTATACATTTGCAGATAAAAATCAATTCAATATGTCAGTTTTAAAACTAATAATACTTCATTATGAGGGAAATAGAATGTTTTTATATATTGGATTATAATATATTAAGCCGATGAGATTTTACAGATTTTATATTTTTTAACTGAATTGGCAAAAGTAAAAGCCTTTTTCTTTTAGCTATATGTTTGCATCTTATAGGGCTGGTTAAACCTAAAATAGAATACACTTCATCCATCTATTATATTTAATAATTGAGCATGCATAAGTCTCAAACGTTTCAGAAGACAAGGGAATAAATATGTTCTGTTTTTAATGCTGTGGTGAGACTAAACCTGATTAAAAGGCGAAAGAAGTTGGCTCTGATTCCTCTATTGTTTGATCACAGGAGAAGTCCTCAGCGCTCAAAATTGATCATCAATGCGACTCGCACGTAGTCGACTTCCCGTTGACCCCCAACATCCTCCCGCTTGTTCCTCTTTGGAAAAGGAGGACCGACTGGCGAGGAAACCTTGGTGAGGGAGTAGAGCTACAGCACAGGAAGGCTCGAAAGAGGTGACTCATTTAATATTTTAAACGTGGGCATTTGGTCCTAAAATGAAACAACACTTCCCGTTATGGATGCTGCCAAATGTTGTGTTAATTGAGCAGGGGTGCGTCCCAGTGACAAAGATGGTGTTTGCAGATGGTGGCCTCTGAAAAATCCCACAATTCTTTAAATTACCTTGATAAATAAGAATTATTTATCATTGTCACTGCAAAAAGTGTCTTGTTGTTGTTGTTGTTGTTGTTGTTGTTGTTGTTGTTGTTGTTGTTGTTGCTGTTGTTTTTTATTTCCCAAAAAGTTCGGACTAATTTTAAAAAAGAGGGGTGAGAATCGACAGCATGATATATACTGTCATTATTATTATAATAATTATTGTCATTTTTTATTGATATAATCTGATAACAAATTGACCGCTCATTGGTAGAATTATTGATATCATTACATATTAAAAACAAAACATCATGCACATCTTTTAGTAAAAGGTGCTGTTGCAAAGTCTCGTTTGTAGTTTATTTATAGAGCCCTCATTTACGGCATAGCAGCAATCATCTTCATAACGTGGTATTATTGTCAGAGGTAAAATTCGGAGTCATCGTTTAGGTTTGTCAGACGGATGGACTCTTTGAGATGTGATGAAACACGTCCAACTTTCGCTGCTTTCCAGATGATGGCTTCTTTCACTGTTATTATTGCTGTCTAACATGTCCAGTACCACCGACGCATTGCACGGGTCATAACCAACACATGACGCATGAAACATTAAATGTCTGCTCTTAAAATAGCACCTGCGCTGGAGCTGAAAAACAGCCATCTGTCTGCTTCACCACTCTGTCGAATAAATAAATAAATTCCAGCCCCTTGCATGTTCTGAGCCTTGCATGCATTTATTTATTAAAAGTATTATAAACTATCGAAAACAATTTTAAAAAGTCAGCATTAATTGTGTACTAAAAAAATGAATGGCCTTACTTAAACGCTGATACTGCATTATATCAAATTATTTATCCCGGTAATGTGACCACAGAAGATCAGTGACTCCTTCAGTTGTTAGCAGCCTGTACATTAATATCAGAGGAAGTATTTCTAATAAATTAAGAAATGAATGAATTACCAGGCAATATTTGGAATTTTGTTTATCAATATTTGGCATGTCCCTATATCAAAAGAAACACAACCACATCTTGGATTATAGTTTGAATATTTAAACTTCAGGTCAAGGCCAGCTTTAGACTTAACCTACAGGTAATTTTGCACATTGAAAAAGGAATAGCTCATGTTCCAGCATATCAAACATTTAACACATTAGTACATCAAAAAGCAAAATAGAAATTTTCATTTTGTCCTTTGCAGGAGATGGTTGAAAGCTTTCTTTAAAAATAAATAAAAACATGTTTTTCTGCTTATGCAAACTGACCAAATTTTTACAGCAATTTTCTCAAAAATGTTTGTCCTCAATAACCCAATAACTATTTAAATAGGGCCTGGTTTAATTTCTTAGCCTGTTTCATTACATTACATGAAATCTGTCAGTCGTCTGTCTGTAAACTCAGTGACAGACTTATGTTGATAAACGACGGAAATGACAAATAAAAGCAACAATAACAACCTATGTCCACTAATCAATATCACATATATGCACACATGATGGCAGTGAGTGTATAACTGAAATAACAGTGTGAGTAAGCGTACTTTTTACTAATAGATCCCTCTAGATGGCGTTAACATGCTTTGAGGCTCTGAGGATTATGATGTGAAAACATACAATTCACTGAGAAAGAAAATCACAAATTCTGCTCTTTTATTTTGTATTCTTCATGACATTTTTTCTTAAAAACAGCTTATCTTTATTTATTTCTTTTGTGTCAGTAATGTGCACAGAATGTGTTTGTGTTTGGCACAGGCAGCAGCTGATAAGTTGCTTGTTGACAAAAGTTATTTTCAGCGCACAAGTGCATAGCGTGAAAAAAATATGATTAATAGAAAAAGAACAACCAGAACTCAGAATGAAAAATGTGAGTTACAAAGACATTTCTTTAAAAAATTAAATATATTAAATTGTATGACAGTTCAGCACAATCTAGAGCATCTCTGTCTTTCTCTCTCTCTCTCTCTCTCTCTCACACACACACACACACACAAACACACACACATTGACCGGGTCATTGCTCAGAGACACTTTGTTGTGCCTGTTGCCCTTTCTCATATTTTCACATATCTGCTGCACTAAATGCTCATAATTGATGCATCTGTCGGTCAGCTGGCAGTCCATGATTGGGCTAAAACAGTCCTGCGAAGAGAGAAGGGGGGTGCGGTGCATGAAGCAGAGCCTCACAGACCCCATACATCTAATGATTTGGGGTCCCAGGGTCCCAGGCTCCATGGCTGTGTGGTCCTGAACAGACACAGCAGGCTCAGTGAAAGGCAGCCGCCCTCTGGGACAGAAACAACATTCATTCTCTGGATCAAATAGCAGCATAACACTCTAGTCGACATCAGATCTCATTACGGCACAAAAGCACTGTTGTGTCACTCAATATCAAACAGAGACACGCATTTAGACAACATACAAGGTCGGTGTCACCACAATGTAGAAACACGTTTACCTTGTGAGAGCATTTCACCCAGTAGACTCAATGGTCTGTGATTGATTCACCATTATAATAATATATATATATATAATATTATTTTTCAGTGTTTGAATAAAAAAAATAAAAAAAGTTAATTGCTGGTCTTTCTCATGTGTGCAAGTATTTTTCCTTCATCTATATATAGAAGCAGTAATGGACTACAATCCTAAGGCATCCAGAGATGGAATAAAAGCCAAGGGGATCTGAGTGATTGCTACTATAAAACATCTCCCAGGCCTTGTAGAGCTGTAAAGGACAAAGAGAGATAGTCAGACAGGCCTGTTCTCAGGCTGCAAACAGGCGTCTGGTTGCCTTCAAGACAGCTCAGTCCCCCCCCCCCCCCTCTCTTTAATTTTCTTTCTTTTCCCAACTTTCTATTTGTTTCTCTTTCTATCTTCTCTTTTCACACTTAACTCTCTTTCTGAGTGGCTTCTCCGTGTCTCTCTTGGTCCGTGTCTTTCCTTGTAGTAACCTTCCAGCATTGGTCTGGCAGAGCTATTTAAGGATATGCGTGTTTGTCTGTGTGTGTGTCTGTGTGTGTGTGTATTGGCGAGGGTTAAGGCAGAAGTCTGGGGAAACAGTAACCAGAGAGTGTCCCTGATGTGTCGGATGGGGTCACAGAGAATCGGGGGTCTTCTGTGACCCATCACAGAGCAGAGCGGTCGACAGGGAGTTTTTATCACACCCCACTGTCATTCACAAATCAACTTCTCCACACACACACACACACACACACACACGCACTGACTGACACACACACATATGCATGTAAAGCAATGATAGACTTTTCTCCTGTGTTTCTGTATAAACAGCTGTTGGCATCACATGCGCCATGTGCCAAAACTGTACAACTCAACCTTTATTTGTTATTCATCTAGTTTCCCTTTATAAGTGACAAAAACACACACGCAAGCACGAGTAGCCGAAAATAACACATAACACAAACAACTACACAGATTTACGTCATGATCAGAAATAATTGGGTGTTAACATGTAGTTAAAATGAAGCTGAAAATATTCCAAGGCTAAAATGTGTGCGAACGTCACTTCAATATCAAAATAAACAGATACAATTTCAGAGTTTCCAAATCAAAGTTTTTATTCACATGCAAAAGCTGTCAGGAGTAAGATGAATTATGAATCACAGCCATAAAATTAAAACGTACTCACATTCCTGTGCACTCATTACGGGCAGAAAGTGGATTAATCCTTATGTGGGTGAGTGTTCAAGTACTTTGATTCTAGTGTTGTGTTTGTGTTGTGTGTGTCTCTGCCTCTATGGTGTATGTGTGTGTGTGTGTGTGTGTGTGTGTGTGTGTAAGCGGTTGGGGGAGCAGCCCACTATGAGGAGAAATCATGTTAGTCAGCTCTCAGAGAGGTCTCAAATGTCTGTTTTCCTGACGTGTGATCCATAAATATTTGAAGTGGAAAGGGCTGCGCTGCGTTGTAGGACAAATCTAATTAACCCAGAACTTCCTAAGGGTTCCTCCGTCTGTGGGGCTGCGTGGGTGTCTCTTACATCGCCAATTCACCTCCCTAAAAGGGTCTGACTCCTCATTTAAGCCACTCAAACCTTGATACATCAATCAATCACTTAAATGAAAGACCTGGTTTTGGTCAAGCAGTTGAGGAAAAATTATTGGAAAAAAAGTAATGCTGATTTTTTCTTTCCACGTTGCAGCTTCTCAGTTTGTTTTTATTAATACATATCCATCATATATTCTGAAATCGGCTTGAAAAGTGTTGTGGGTTCACACTCGAATTTAGGAATTTTCTTGGACTAACACAGACTGTTAATATAAACATGAAATTTATCAAATATAGTGGAGGGAAAGCAACATGTTGCACTTTGCTACAGCTGCCTGAAAGATGATAGCCTGTATTTAAAGAGTGTTGCCACTGTGGTGAGACAGAATAGGAAGACAGAGAAAACCATATGACCAAAGAAAACCCGTCTTTCTGTCATTGTATTCTATTTCTCACCAGACAATCCATATAAAGTTCAAATTCCTACTTGACATTGTTATATACTCTAGCCCAGTCTGTGTGTTTAGTACATAACTACAGTAGCCTATGATTCAGTGCATTATACTTCCCTTCCATCTCTGTTTTCGATCTGACCCGGCTCTGAAAAACTAAAGTGCTGCTGATTCTGAGATAGTCTGCCATCCTTTTATCCAGATGAGACACAAGGCTTCTTCTTAAAACCAGCGCTGGAACACCCAATTGAAAAGACGGCTGGGGTGAGGATGTAGGGAGCCAAATGCTGTGCATGGATCTCATTCCTGAGGCCTGGGGTTGCTGATTTCATTAGAGAGCAACACACTATTAGAGCCGCCTCAGTTTGCTTTGCACTCGCTCCGAGCCTCACATTTCCATAATGCAGCAGTGGATTCAGTTTCACACGAGAGGGCCACGCTCAAACCATTTCCGTCGTAAACCGCTCGCTTAAGTTATTATACATTTTCACAATAAATACAAAGGGAAATGCGGCCAGCGTCTCGTTAGAGGAGGTTAGCTCTAAAGCCACGTCAACCCACATGACTTTCCTGTTGGTACAGTGTCATGTGTCGACCATGATAGAAAAGCAATCATACTGTACTTCTTTAGTAAATGTTCGAAAATTATTTTTTTTGCTGATCTTTTTATACAACACTGGCAGCTGAGGAGTGTCTGGTCTTTGGCAGCCACACAAGTTGAAATAAGGTGAATGAAGGTACTGCGTACTGTAACAGGTATGTCTTTAACTCGTAGGACTATGGCCTCACAGGCAAACAATGAGAACTGTTTGGGTCTGCACTCTCAAAGGTGCTAGCAGTTGTTAGACACGGACGGAGGGCTAACGCCTGCTCCAGATGTTCCAGCAAAAGGCAGCAACAGGGAATTGGATGAGACCTTGAATTAAAGAGCATCACACACTGAGCATGTAGTGCACTTCCCCTGCGCCCCTTAGAAGTGCTATTCCATTTCACTGCATACCACCAACAGTGGACCACTGAGGCAGGATAATGAGAAGGGCCAATTAGGAGCTGAAGTTTCAGAACAATACTGCCTTTATTATGATTTCTCAGTAGCATTAGCACAGCCAGTTGGAGGAACCTTTCTTTGGAATACAGTCACCAATGAAATATTTCAGTTTTTAGTATAAAAACAGAGAAACAAATTACCAATGTTTATTTTTTATGTATGTCTTACTTTGTTAATGAAGTTGTACATGTGTTCTGCATAACTCAAGAACAGTTTTGATATACTTGCACTTTCACTGAGTCACCATTTTATGCTTCTTCTGAGCTACATTTAAGAAGAAAATACTATACTTTTTTACTTATAGTTACTTTATGATCTTACAAATCATATTATCAGCCTAAAGATATGACCAATTGCTATAAAGCCTCCCTCAGATAGAACGTAGCATTCCATTTAAAGAAAACTTTTACTTTTTATATCTAAGGTAAAGTTTGCTGATAATACTTCTGTGCTTTTGCTTTAGAAATATTTTAAAGGCAGGACTTTGTATTTGTATTTATTTGCTATGCAGTATCCACCATTGGCCGTACATGTTCCCTGTCTCTGTCTCTCACTCTCTCTCTTTTACACACACACACACACACACACACACACACACACACACACACACACACACACACACACACACACACACACACACACACACACACACACACACACACACACACACACACACACACACACATTTGAGTGTCAGAGTTCAGTCTTGTCTGCATATTTCTGTATCTATCTATAGGTGTGTTTGAAACCTGAAGTTCACAGAAAACACCCGAGTTTTTAAATTTTATTCTACAGATACAAAAAAACTTTTATGTATAAAATGACCAAGACAGAAGAAGTGCAAGGACATTTATGCTTTTCTGAGCTGTGATGCTAATGAAAGGCTACTTCATATAACAAATGAGACATTACGAAGAGTTGTTTAGTCTCAGTGGTTGTTTAGTGCAGACCACCTCAGGCCCTGAATGACAGACAGAGAGAGATTTGGTTTGGGTGAGTGTTTTCTTTTGCCTGTACGGTCCCTCGTGGCAGCAATCAACCTTGTCATATAAAGCTGTTTGATGGCTTGTCTCAGTATTTATTATTAATCTCATATGCTTCTTACAGTAAAAAGATCTACAGCCTTTGCTCCACACATTGCAGTCTATAGCTAAAGCGAGGCATTATAGTAATATACAATACAAGTGGATATTTGGAGGTGACATTGTAAGCCAGAGCAGCTCAGAATGTTCTGCACGTTAATAAACGTCAGGCTTTACACACAGATACTGTATGGGTCATGATTTAAGTGTTTTGATTCTATGTCCAAACCATTGTGACACTATAAATGTAACATTTGAAGGTGATAGAATCAGTGCAGAGGAGAGACAAAGGGAGTCTTCTAGCTCAGAGAGAAAGCCACAACAACTGATTCATCAACTACTGCAATTAATACACCCTGAAAAGGAGAACATAGTGCATCTTAAGTGGTGCTGTACTTAAGTTAATTTGTCAGATAAAATAAGATGAAAAACACCATGTATGAACCGGATGAGCTGACAAGCATCAAAGAATGTCTTTGTAGATAGTATAATTATTTAACTAGTTGTTGAAAACTATACCCTAATGGATGAAAAAAAAAGGGATTGGTGGAGTTTTAAGCCTCAAAATAATAGCTCCCCTCCTTCCCCCTCTCCCTCATCTGGTCTTATCTAGGTTGTAGTGCTTGATGGTGAGACAGTGTTAGATCATGGAGGGAAATAGAGAACATGCATGCCATGTCGTCAAGTCAGATAAGAGACTACTCAGAGTGTGTGTCTCTGTTAAAATGCAAGTTTAAGTGTGTGTGTGTGTGTATGTGTGTGTGTGTGCGTTTGTATGGCGTAGAAGAGTCTGTGTCTCTGATTGCCTTTCCTAGGCTTCCCACATTAAAGTGGCCTCAGCCTAAGGGAAGAGATTCCTGGCTGCATGGCAAAATGAGTGGGGTGGGGAATACGGCGAGGAAAAGATATGGGAGAAGGCAGTAAAGTGGGAGGGTAGGGGCATTTAGGTGAAAAGGAGCTGCCAAAACAACTCCCAGGCTTCATCTGGCCTGCATCCAACTGTCCGACACACACTCTCTCTCTCTCGTTCTCTTACAAACACACAAATACACGCAGCTTCGGCCCCACCACATGTTCCTGAGTGCGGACCGCACAGGGGGTAGCCCCCTAACCTCCCTGCCCCCATATCCCGTTCCTCTCTTCCCCCTCTCAGCTTTAATTGAGAAGACAAATGGATCTTTCAGAGCCCACTACCACGCCACCATACATCAGTCATGACAATGTTAGCTTTATAATGGCGGGCCTGCCGTGAGCCGAACCATATGTTCGGCCCGCGCCACACGCACGAGCAAACACCTCAATACCATGCTAATAGCGCCCCAGTAATTGCCTGTTGTTTTATTATTAAAGGTAATTTAGGCTCTAATGGAATTCATTCAAGATTGTGCGTCGGCCCCACCCAGACTGCACTGGGGAGAGACCACTCTTCCTGTGTCGGACATCAAGAATCCCTTTTATCTCTCCCAAAATAAAATATTATTCTACATGATGAAACATGCGACAGAGAGCCAGATACCATGTAAGCCTAACAACAGACTCTGTAAGACAATCTATTTCACCACTGATGGTTTCTTTCATCAGTCTAACTCTCTGTTTTATTTTCTCTACAAAATGCAAAAAAGAAGCTTGCCTTTTACAAAGAAAAAAAGGTTTGTTTTGTGAGTATTCATCATTACAGCTCTGGTGAGATTTGCTAGCACTCATGTAGGATTCATGGGAACTGTAGTTATTTAAAGATAACAAAAAATAATTGTCTGATAATAACAACCCTACTATCTTGTTTAAGCTTTTCAATAGCGGTAATGAAGGAAACAATCAATGGGAGATTATATTGAATAACGAAAGCTAGCACAAAAAAGCAAACCCAAGTGTACCCTATGGTTCCTTTCCTTTTTTCAACAAATCAGTTTACGTGTCTAATGTTAACTGCCTAACAAATATTATCTCATTTTTGCAAAGACTTTTTTGTATTTCTTTTTAAATGCTACACTGATATTCATTCAAGTTTAGAGAAACCAAACCAAAGGTTGAGCTCAATAGCTCAATAGTAGGGGGCATGTGAGTGTGAACAGTCCCAGGAAATATCTAATTAGTAAGTTAGAAAGACATGAGTAACAGGCATGTTTGGGTAAATAAGAGCCAGTGACATGTATTTTGACCACATCCAGTGGATTTTGACAAAATGCTTTTGGCCAGAGAAGTGTAAATGAAAGATGTAATAATCAGCTAAAATGACAGTTTGTCTGTACATGAGAAACTCTGCTGGGAGATGAGCTTGTAAATTTGATGACGTTGTCTAACAGCAGCATCCATAATCTGCTCCAGATTAATGTGGGTGGGCAGAAAGAAGCCACTGAAACCTGATTATTAAAAGCTGGATACAGAGTTATGTGAATGTGATAACTCTGATTTACATTACAGCTGTAAAGGATTAAGGATTATGGTGGATTGCATATGATAGATGCCCATCTTAAAGAAAAGCAGATACTCCACAGACATGTGAGAAAATGTCACATAGACATCCACAAACTAAGAATCTGCCATAAGATTTACTATCAGGCTCTGACATACTTGTGATTTTTTTAACCCCTGTCAGTGAAAGGTCCTTTACATACAAACAGAGCTCTGTTGTCCCACAGAGTGCTTATCAGTTTATCTTCAGCATCTTTCCACTTTCTCTACTGAGATCTCCGGTGTGTTTTCAGATCGTTCAGCTTGACTGACATATTCCTCACCTCATCATTACCCTGTACTGTATCTTTTCCTTCACTTCCTAGACATTTCTACATTTCTAAATGTCTTTTCTTCCCCAACACAGGAAGCCAGCGTGGTACCCTGGGATCATCTGAGGCTGTGTGATCATCATTGCTCTTCTTCCTGCATCTAGCTCCCATGGTTTTTCATGCCTGGCGTCCAGCATGCCTATCCTCTGACTGGACTTACTCTCATCTGTGGCCAAAAACACCAAAAATAACAATCTTTCCTCCCCTCATCTGCTCACTCTTAAACTTTGGTCTCTTTTGCACTGTCATCAAGCTACAAGACACCACATGTCATCACATAGTTTTGTCTTTTTCTCTTTCTACCCATCTCTGTTTGTACCCTATCTCTCCCTTTCTCTCTCTCTCTCTCTCTCACTCTCCCTCCTTGTCACTCTTTCTCTCTGTCTCTCTCTCGTTCCCAGCAGCATGTGAACATTAGCCAGGGTTTTTATCAGAGGGCTTCCAACAGAGCTCCAACAGGCCTTCCCAGGAGAGGAGGCTACAGGAAGTCGTAGGATGATAAAATGGCTGGGCCATTACTGGGCCAGCACAGGACCCCAGGGTTCATTACCCCCCCACTCATCATAATGTCACTCTGAATGCAGCACAACATAATCATGAACACACCTCAAACTCATTACATTATCTATCTGTGCCGGTTTACCAATAACATGCGAGTTTTGGCTTGGATCTTGCTGAAATAGTGCTTGGGGTACTGACAATGATACTGAAAGCCTGATAGTCTGACTGAATTGCAATTTTGTTTCACGTCATTCACCATTTGAATCACTAAAAATCTGATGTGGATGGAAAGATTCAGATATCTGGAACGAGACTGATAAAAATAGTTTAAAGAAGGGACTTCTGCACAAAGATATGAGAGAGATGTAAATCCTCCAACGTGAGATTCATTAAACTTAGGAGGATAGTAGCAAGTAGAAAAAGTACTCAGATAAATTACTTTAAACATGTGTCTTCAACATAAAGAACATTAAAAGTCCCTTACCATTGAGCTATTACTCAGCACTCTGCCAGGCCCTGAGAGTGGGTGCAAGGAGGACATAAGAATAAAAACAGCTGCCTCTGAGGTGACGTCACAGCCTTGAACACCACTGATGTAGCTCCCAGGAATAGTACACAAAAACATGGAGCTGGAGCGTCGGGATGCAGAGAATTAATTGGCAGCGGATGGTCTTGTGGAAGTGATGACAGCTGATAGAGAGAGCAGGTGGAAATGACAGTAACACCAGAGCTCAGCACCACGTAGCACTCAGCTTCAACACTGAGCCCAGAAAACTCCAATGAAGGAAACAGAGTGAGAGACAAAGAAGGAGAGAGAAGTATTTACTGATATGAGCAGGGCAAGAATAAATTTGTTCCAGCAATTAATTGTTGTTTGTCTGATTTGCCTGTCATGTTGGTGTATTTTTGTCTTTTTATAATTAATATTTCATGGAAATACTTGGATTTGTTTTGGTGTTTTTTAGGAAGAGAAGTAGTAAAATATGCTTATTCACTCTTTTTCTTACTCACTCTCATATACACTAAACAGCTACTGCAAACTGCTGGTTAGCTTAGCATGAAACAAGGGAATAGAGCTAGCCTGGCTCTGTACAAAGGTAACTGAATTGGCCTATCAACACCCGCAAAGCTCACCAATTAACTTGTCATTCTTTCTTTGTTTAAATCTTACAAAAATGTGTACACACATTTTGTTACTTTTGAACGGAGCCACTCAAGCTGTTTCCCCTGTTTCCAGTCTTTGTGCTATGCTAAACTAACCAGCTCCTGGCTGTAGCTTCATAATTTGCGTATAAACATGACAGTGATATCAATCTGACCATTTTACTCATTACAGTTTACCAGAATGACTCTTCTTTAGTAAGTAAGTCTTTTGCGTCTTGCATTCCTCTGCCAATCCAGGGCAAGAAGCCAAATGACCCTGATGCTCTTGGGACCCCCCTGTTCCCCTCCCCGCTCATACCAGCAGATCAGCTCAGCTTGCTTCCTTATCTGTTCCCCACTCAATTACTCTGTGCTGCAGAGGGCATTTGAAGCCTCAGACAAGCGGCCTGGAGGTTACAGTGGGCTGAACTGGGAGGAGGCACAAGCTGCTGATGGCCTTTTAACCCTCCTTTTACAGAGATAATAAATGACGGGATGGGATGTAGTGTCTCAAAGGTTCAGTAAGTTAACTCTACTGGTAATTATGTAAATTGTTTGTTTGTTTAATATGCATGATTCAGACAGTAAATTGCTTTTTATCTAAGTTGAGGTTTTTTTTTGTGAATTCTACAGTTCTGCTGCTTTGTTACATGATAATTGACATCACAGAGTTTGTGAGTTGGTTAAAGTTTTGAGTGATGTCATTATTTCACTTACTCAGTCAAGTGAAGACTCATAAATACTTAGGTAACATCAAATAATTTGTTTTACTGTAAAACTAAAATCTGAATCCTAGGTGGGGGCGAACAGATTCTTCTTTAACCTTTTGATTTAGCATCTGAAATAAAAATACTGGAAATAAAAAGCACAGATATTTGAATAGATTTATATTTATATTTATGTTTTATTCATTCAATATAGAAAAATTCAATTACACAGCAACATAAAATAGAACCTGATATAACATTGAATATAATTTTTAAAAAAATTAATTTATATACAATGTTGGTGATGGTGATGAGCTCCTGGTTGTAAGGTCATCTGACAGTGCCAGTATAGAAGTAAATATATTGATTTTCATTATTGATAATGCACTCCATGGCTGGATATCATCAATACTGGGTATGATCCACCAAATATCAAAATTCCCCCTCCATATGTATGATTTAGGAGAAGAGAGCGTTGCTCTACTCTGAGGCTCTGATTAAGTCTCCATGAGTCGGCCTTCCAAACAGAGATGGAGAGTTTCAGAGAGATACAGAGATGGAAACAGAGGTTGGATGAGAGAATGTGACTGTGGTGAATGGAGAGGGGAGTACAGCATGAACAGCTACCAACTCTTGTCACGTCTGTGTCTCAGAGTCTGCAGGATGTTTCCCTCCTTTTAAGGCAGCAGTGATGTTCTGCTTTCTTCAGCAGTACAGCCACATAAAGCAAAGTAGGACCTCCAAGGAGCAACTTCTCAATTATCCATCACTTAGATGTCCTCTCAAACATACACAAATCCTTTCCTTTCCTGCTGTTGATTGCAATTCTTTTTGTTTTTATCACTATCTAACTTTTGATTTTCTTTTATGGTGATAAAGAGCCAAAACTCATTTAGAATTTAGACTCTTTTCCATTCCTTTATATCCCAAACACAGAGGAAATTACCAGTTAAGTCTCTTCATAATTTCAGTTTCCTTCAACTTCTGTGAATCCCTAGATGCCATTAAAAATCAAAGAAATCAAAATTTCCATCCTGGTACACAGATAAACCTGTTCATCTCTTTGCCTTTTCATCTCACTCTTTGTCAGTGCCATTGACATGGGAGATCAGGTCTGATTGTGCCTTTCTGTCATGTTATCAATCATCCACTGATAGAGACTTATCTCTCTGTCAGCACCCGGCTGCTCCATTTAAGCTATCACACTCTCGGTGACAAGGGTCTCCTCACCTGTCCATCCATCACAACCAAGACGCTCAGTGGCATCACTGGGTGTTTGTATGTTTATCAGTAATTACAGGGGAGGTGTTGAGACTGAAACCAGCTGTGTGCGACCCGAGCTCGGCAATCAGTCAGCTAACAAGAGTGTGACATGGACTTGACAGTAGCGAGTGAGTTAAACCTCTTCAACGTGTCTGCAGGTCAGACTATCCTGTGTAATTTCCCATTAGCACTGCTAAGATTATGTTCTGTCTTTTAAAGTAATAATCACTGCTGAAGTTTTATGCACATGGGAAGTTTTTTATATGAAGCACATGGTCAGCTGGAGCTGGAAGGATCCGATGCTGTGTTCAAGGACACTGCAGCAGGGCAGATTATTACTGACACAAGGTTTGCACCAGACGCCCTTTGGTTAAAGGGTGGTCTCTCCACTCGCTGCACCACTCTGCCAGCCCGAATGCCATCAATAGGGAAAGATTTAAGAAAGACTTTGTTGTAGGTTTGTGTATATGTGCATGTGGGTCTCACGTGCATGTGTGCAGAAATCAGACTGCAGCGATGTTCGCCCTTCTCTTTTTTTCTTCATGTGTGTTCCACGTGTTCCAGCCACATTTTTGCAAATATTTATACCGGGTGTAAAACGCTCTTGATCTCTCTCCCCTGTTTACTCTCCTGTTCTTTCTCTCGGCAGACTCTCACACTGACCTTTTTTCATCCTGACTGAGAGTGACAGGAGGGAGGGGACAAAGAGTCAGGGGGCAGAAAAAGAGCAAGTGAGTACAGAGTGAAGTCAGGAGAAGAGAGAGGGAGCGAGGAGAAAGCCTTTGGTGGAGAGAAAGAGAGAAACCTGTAGTGAGAGAGAAGCAAGCCAGGGAGTGTTCAGAGTGATGGATGACTTGTCATCTTATAAAAATCAAAAGCCCAATCTACCAAAGCCCTCTTCTAGCAAAAGCACACGATGCAGTCGTGCAAGGAGGCCCATTGGGCTAATTGTGGAGTAATTTGACATCTGTTGACGTCTGAAAATGTGTTAGCTACCACTGAGAGAGAGAGAGAGAGGGAGAGAGAGAGAGCGAGAGAGAGAGAGAGAGAGAGAGCGAGAGGGCGGTGTAGTAATGATCCCTGCTTGATTTCTAAATGAGGCACATGCTGCTGACCAAGCTGGGTGCACACGCCTCTGAAATGAGCACAAAAACACAGGTCTAGTTACAGGACAAAGTATCACGTTTGTGGTCTTTGTCATCAGTTTAGCTTCATTTACAGCACCTTGATCAATGTATAATGATATTTAACCTGAAACATGAATTGATGTGTTCCCGAAACTAATGAGCTTTGCAGCTGGCTGGCCTATTTGAGGCCACACACATACCATTTGGTCACCTTACCAGCATGCATTTATCGTTTTTTTCTGTCATGATCAGTAAAAATTATTTGTAAAGTAATGCTGGCTTTTAACCATGATCTCAAATCTGCAGATACAGATAGTTGTTCAGGATCAGTAATGCATGTTATTATACAACTATCAACAGCTGTGTGCCATAAAAGGCAATACATCAGTCATGCCATTATGTATTTTGGAGATACCTGTCATCAGAAAAACTGTTAAATCATTAAAATCTCAGTAGCGGAAAAACATTTCTGCTGTCAAGACTGCATTAGAAAAGCTAATTTGAGGATTATTTTAAACAATTGACGCTTGAAAGCAGCTAACACGGTGCTAACATGTCTCCAGCTGTGACAAGTCCTTCAACTCTATACCTCCACATTCTTTCCAGTGTAAAAAGCCGCTGTTCTCTGCCTGTGGAAGGGAAACAGAGCTGGTAGCTGGATTCCTCTGCAGTGTGTTGGCAAAAGCTTTGGAAGAGGCCTTAGGATCATTAGTGAGGCTGGCATGAGAATCTGAAAGAGATCTGCTAACACTCTGCCATTATTCAGCAAGAATGAAGACAGCTTTTGACTTACTCTAATCACAGCGGCAGTTTTATTCTCTTTTAAATGGCAGCTGTCAAAATAGGTCTTTTAGCACAAAATAGTCAGGCACGTTCCAAGCCTCTGCCTATGAATAAATTGCTGACGGTGGCGTGCTGTAGACCTCTATGCCATTCCTCACACCCTGTGCACGACCTTGCAACAGATCTGCCAGACTGGCCTCACTCTCTTCTGTGCAAAATCTTGGTGAACACCTGATTTAAGAATAAAAGAGTTCAAGACAAACAGGAAAGATAACATGAGCATGAGGGAACCTGAAAGCAGGCAAAATGGAAAATTGTTGGATATAAATGAAGAATCTGAGGCACAGCTAAAGGATGAGGGAAAAAAAGCTGTTTTCTCTACGCACCAGCGCATGACATCACAGCACTCCTAGCTTCCATTAAGGCCTAATAAATGAAGGGCTAACGAGGCAGAGTGGGTGGGAAATATGGGAGGAGGGGATGGAGGGGGGGTGTCCTGCCACTCCAAGCCTCTGTCAACCCCATCAGGAACACTTGAAGGAGGGGTGGGAGTAGAGAACAGTTTGTAGCAAAGCAAGGGTGGAAGGAGGCTAAAAAAACCTCTCGGCCCATTAGAGAAATCAGGCCGGGACTCTAAAAACACCCTGAGAGCAGAGAGGCCGAGTGGCCCTGGTGTAAACATACAGTGGGTGGCAGCCCCCAAGCACTCTGACAGCCAACGGCGGCCATGATGGATCTGTGGAGTTATCTCATTTTCCACTGTTTTAATTAGAGGCCAGGCTGTGAGCCTCGGCAGCTGGCTCTGCTGTACTGAGTCTTGCGGCCTGACAGAAAAAAATGTCCACCGATACGGCAGCCAAGTTCAGCCTGACCAGAGAAAGATAAAAAAATATATATATCTTTCTTCTGGGATCCATAATCCTGTTTACTGAGCATCATCATTCTCTGATCATTTGAGTTGATTTATCTTCATATGTATGTACCCTTTACAATGTGCTTTAGTTCTTTATTCAAATTCAAATGAGAGAGCGCTATGTGTTTAATTAAGAGGAGAAAAAAAAATCACCTACATTTACAGCTAATTAGAGCCATGCATCTTAGATGACAATGATAGGATGAGTCAAGGTATCGGATATCTGTCCACAAAATGGGTCTGGAGCCGAACTGTGCACCCTGTTATTAGGTGGCACTCTCAGCCCTGTAATCCAGCGGAGCACCACAGTGATGGGGTAAGAGAGGATGAGCAACAATAGACTCAAACTACCGCACACAGTTTCTGAGGGGCACATATGAAGTTTTTATCTACATGTATACAGTAAGATATTTCCAGTTATCATGGGCTTGTTTGGTAAAATAAAAAATAAATATAAAAATTATTCCCTGAATGTTTAACCCTAACAGTAGTGGAAACTGAAATGTAGTCGGTGTAGTACAGTAAAAAATCCCCCCTTTTTTACAGATCTCTAATTATGACAGATTTAATTTACAGTTTACAGAAATACAGAGAATTAAAGGCTGTGTAGAAAGAGAGCTTGGTAGTGGTCATTTTGGTCAAAACTAATTATCTCTAATCTAAAATCAATCAAGACTAGTTCAAATTCCTTAAAAAGTGAACCAAGACAGGCAAAAAATCCAATAAAAATCATTTGGAGCTTTCTTCTGCATCTATACATATTAGTTCAGATGTATCATATAAAAGTGGTCAAGTCAATTAAGGAATCGGAGTCTTATAAAAGACTTAAAGCTTTAATATTTCTCAAAAAAAGTTGCAGATAAGTGAATTAATCTCTTATCTCTCATTAGAGTGTGAGCCACAGAAGTAATTCCACAGTGAAATGTGGATAACAAGCGTTTTTATATCCTCCTCCTTATACTTGTTGGAAAGCGGAGAAATGGAAAGAAAGTGCGAGCGTGAAGGCAGTTTTACTGAGCACTAGAAGAGAGGAAAATAAAATCATGTCATTGTTGTTTACACTGGACCCCCCAATTGAAAGCCTGTGTGTGCCAGTCTGTGTGTGTTCCACCGTTTTCACTGTTTAGGCTGTGTGTTATTGTGAGTCGGCCTCAAAGGAAATTTTGAAATTCACTACCATCAGAGACTAATTTACTTTGCTGTGGAGTGTGGAGTTTTGTGTTCTGTGTTCACACGCAAATTTATCTTTATTTTATAAAAAAGAAGATTTTTTAAAATATGAATTTAATCAGTTTTTAAATGTATGTCAAAACGTTAAATTAAATTCCTTTGTAAATTTAATATTCAGGCTTTTTTTAGGACAGTTATTGGTGTCGGTGAAACTGGGAACAGAACACTCATACTGTAGATGCTCAGTTGGACCCCTCCCCCACCACCACCACCAAAGGAACAGAGGACACATACAACATCTGCTGCTGCATTTATGTAAAACTTGTTTTGGGGGTACTAAAGTACATTTTTTAATGGGTTGTATTGTTGTCATACTGCATTATCCTTTTGTATGAATTAATCAAAATTTAGTTAGTGTGAATCATTGTTTTGTTGACTTATAAGTAACATGATTAGCAGGTGTCAAAGTTACTGTGTCTAGCATAGCATAGTGTTCTGTCATAGCTGACAGAGTTTGGTACAGTTGTAACAAGTTATTGCAACCATAAGCAGCCATATTAAAACAGAGAAATTTTATTTTTCTAAAATAAACAAGTCATTGTCGGGTACAAAGGGAGTAGCTCACCCCAATACAAATTTGTATTGCTTTTTTACTTTTTTTTTATAAAATAATTAATCATTTAATGTATAGATTAATACTTGCTCAAATTGTGAGCTACATAATCATTGGAGTTAATAATGTAATAACATGATCTTTTCATTATTTGTACTAAGGTAATATTATTTTTGTAATGGTATTTTAGTATATAGTTAGCCATCATTGTTTGTCATACAGTGAATAAGTCATTTAAAAGTAGGAATTTTATTCTCCCTTCTTCCAGTCACTGAAATAAGGAAAGATTGCTTAGCATTTGTAACATCTGCACCTTGGCTCAAGATTGGCCTTTGTTCTACATAAACAAACAAAACACAGTAACTTTTATTTGATAAATATAATAAATAAATTATAATATAATTTTATTCTAAAACAATACATATTTTCAGAAAATGCTTGAGACAAAAGCAAGGGTTATTTATACGTTAATTGTATATATTTTTAACATGATGCAACCGTCTCAGGGTTGGGGTCAGATCCCTCATGTAACTATGAAAAATGAGTTATATGTACTAATATTTGAATGGCATGGGTAATTAGCCAACATATGTAAGTTTAATGTGTACAAATATGGTTGGTCTAATCCCAGTAGTCTCTTATAATTGAAATAAAAAGTGTTGCAACCGTCACAGTCTCCCCTGCGCTGACTATAATTTGATGATGTGCCAGCCAAACACACACAAACACACACACACACATTCTGAAAACACAGACATGGATGCATAGACACTCGCTCACAAGCAAACACACAAACAGCTACACACATGCATCCAGATGCACACATTGATGTTTTATGACCTCTGTGAGTGTACTGGCATGTGTTAAACTTCCTTTTGGCATCGTTCAGTAACCTGCCTCCTGTTCACAATAGAATAATCAGCCTGGATTTAACACATGGTCAGTTTCTTACTCATACCTTATCTCTACCTCTTCCGGTTCACGCTCTTATTGTGTCCCTCACCTAGCTGCCGCTGTGCCTTCAGACCGCTCGTCTCTCCTTGTTTCTCTAGAATTTCTCTCTCTCTTCTCCCCTCTGCCTGTTTAGAATGAACAGCGGCCTCCATTGTAGAATGGCAGGGTGTTATGACAGCAGGCTACTGTTAACTGTGTTTGGTTTGGGAGGACAGGGGAACACACACATGCAGACGCCCTGCAATGCATACGCATACACAAGGACATTGACATCTTCATCCTCAGTACCGCCATTGTACATGAGCATGCTCACACACACACACACACACATGCATATCTGGCATCAGCTTCTCCAGATGGAGCCCATCACCTGCCTGCCTAAGGCCATATTTTTGACTGTTTACTCAGAATTTCTTTATATCTGGCCATTGTTAAGCCTGCTTGGCTCTGTGAATACATTCAGAAACATGTTTGAAGATGGTGTATAGTGTGGGTTTCTTGTGCCGGTGGAGAAGCACTGCAGTATGTTTAAGTGTGTGTGTGTGTGTGCGCTTTGGGTGAAAGAAAAACGGTTTTAGATAAGCACTAAGTCATAAATGTGCAAGTGTTCGGTGTGCAAACATATTTGTAAGGCCACCAACCTGTGAACTATCTGACCTGAGCAGGTGGGTGTTATTCTCCGAAGCGCGTCCTGCCTCCTCAAGACATTTGTTTGTACACATGATGAGTTAGTGTAAGCTGCAGCAGGATGTTTGGGACCTGAACATGTGTGTGTGTGTGTGTGTGTGTGTGTGTGTGTGTGTGTGTGTGTGTGTGTGTGTGTGTGTGTGTGTGTGTGTGTGTGTGTGTGTGTGTGTGTGTGTGTGTGTGTGTGTGTGTGTGTGTGTGTGTGGGTGGATGAACAGTCGGTGTGCGTATGCGTTTGCACCCAGACGTTACCAAGAGAGTTTGCAATGCCCTTAAAAGTCTTGTTATACCCTGAATTAAAGGCTTGCATCGGGGAGCTTGAAATCTGTGATTGTGTTAATGACATGCCTCCTATAGTTGTGCAATATACAGTATTCCGTAGCTGCTGCTGAGAGAGGAAAATAAACTCTTTGGAATCTTACAAAAAAGTGGGAAAATGAAATGGTCGTCAGAGCCGAGGCCTCATTGCGCTATTGTCTTCCTCTTTTCCACATTCAGTTTTTCCACATTTAGCATTGGCTGCTTTGATGCATGCTGATGGAATGCAGGGTGAGTAATCACAGGGGGGAGAGGGGGGAAGGAGGGAGAGGTGGATTACACTTATGAACTGAAGAGGTGATGGAGACAATTAAGGGTGAGAAAAGATGGACATTTTAGAAGAAAGAAAGAAAGGGTGGGAGGATAGAGTAAGAAGGGGCCTCCATGGTCGTTGTTGCGCTGTGTGCGAGCATTTGGGTTGATTTGGATTAATGCTTTAATTGGGAAACACACACGGACCGTTAACATCTGTATCCCATAGCAGAGGAGTGGCCGCCAAGACAAACCAGTGCTGCGTCACATTGACATATTCCCCCCCGGTAACAAGAGCGCAGAAGCAAAAGCTTTGTGTGAGAGAGACAGGGATTTAATGGCAGAATAGTCCGTATTTAAGACTGTTGAGCTCTGGGTAATTAAACTGGCACTGCCAACCCAGAGCTAAAATCATACACACACAAAGAGCATCTGTAGAAGAGCAGAGAGCTGGAGAATTACAGAATGACATCTGGTTTCAAGGTATTTCCACTCTGCCCATCTTGCACTGTGCATACAAATGAAAATATCTCCCCACGTTTTACAATTCACTGATACATTTCTTGCTAGTTGAACAAATTACATTTAATTGTTATTAACAGGAAGGTTTGAAAAATCAAAGATCGAGCCACCACAGTCAGGGTTCACATATCTTGTGAAAAAACAGCTGCAACTCTTAATGATAGTGTGATTCTGACAAATAATATGGCTCTTTTAATGCCAAACTGAGTGAGCTATATCCTGTCTCAATTGTGGTTGAATGTTTTTTTCTACAGCATCTGTATTTAGTTCAGTGTACACCATAAGGAAATTGCAGAACTGGAGGAACAACTTCATGTTGCACAATGTCAGAGGTATAATTGACATACTATTGACAATCAACAACAGTGATGATGTAATGGTTCACTCACAAACTTTGCTTGCTTTCTTGCTCCCTGCAGCCTCAAGAACTATACAGATGAGGCAGTAAAACCAGCTACATGGTGCCTCTGTCTGAACTGTAACTCTACAGATAGCCGAGCCAAAGAACACACTTTAGAACAATTTCGAATATGTAAAGCATACAATATGCATAAACAAAATGACAATATTAGGTATATTAGTTACAATCACATCTAAAGAATAAAGTTCAGTTATTCTTCCTTGACTTTTACTGTAAGATTGTTTAAGTTCAAATTGAGTTTAATGGCTTTACCTAATAGTCCTTTACTTGTCTCTCTTTCTAAATTAAACATCTAAACAGTACATTTATCTGTCGAAGGCTATTAGGGGTAACACTGTAACATACATGAGCCTTAAACTCTTGAGCACACACATTCTTGAAGACAATTGTGAGAAAGTGTTTTTTCATCCTGACATGTCGTCATTCATAAAACTGGCCCGCCTCAGAACAATGTAAGGCTACACGCCCTGTCTGTGTGATGCTGTGACCTCTGGGACCCCCGTGCCCCTGACTGCCTCACCTACCCACACTGGATCCCTACTACACCACTCCAGCATTGACCCCCATTCATTTGGACCGACCCTTCTTATCAGGTCTGCCAATTTTGGCTGTAGCACACAGATGCATGTAACCAGTACGTCCCCCTCCCCCTCTCACCTCCTCCGCTCCACTCTCCCTCAACCATACACATGTCAGCTCTCTCTACTTTCCTTCTCGAGCAGTCACAAACATTTTGAAACTACATGTTGTCTCAATGTTCATGGAAAGCACAAAGAGCAGAGTCTGGTGTCGAGGCCTCACATTCAGCGCGCAAGGCCAAGAAATCAGACCTTGTGGAGGGTGATTAATACAGCAGAAAGCCCAGGCTTACTGAAAGGCCACAGCGTTCAGAAAGCATTCCAGCCAGCAACAGTGCTACACACACACACACACACACATACGCACACTAGGACTGCCAAGACAGCTTTCGTGACTGTTTCCTCTGGTCCCTGTACGGTTTCACATTCACTGCGTTTGATCATGCAAGCCTGCGACTCACATCACCATACCTAATTAACAACGAATGGTGAGGGAAGACACTTACACGCAATGGCAAGTACAGTGCACACACACACATACACTCCTGAGAAACATGACCCCTTACTCATGTATGGATTAACAGTGATGCCTGTCAGATACACACAGTTGCTCTTTAGCCGGGTACAACACACAGGAACCATCAGCTCAGTAGCAACTTACACACACTTCTGCAAGAAAACACAGCACAGTCAAAATTATTAGAACAGAAGACATATGAATGAAATTAAAAGAAAACCAAACCAGAAGGAGGAAACTCCTTTATACAACGTATGGGAGTACTGACAGAGCAGTGGAGGAAGATGTTTACAACTCAGATAACGACTACTGGAAGCTCTGATTTCATCTCGGGAAACTTGTTGCACCTAATGATTGGTTTCTATCAAAACAGCAATCTAACTTGGGGAGGAGGAAAAAAAACAAGGGGTGAGAAAGAGAGAGGGAGAGCTCTGACATCTTCCTGACACTTTAATGACCGCCTGTCTTCACTGCAGCATGTTGACAAGTTTCAACTCAACAGACTTCTTCGCTCTGTCTCTGGGCTTTGGGGCTTTGGGGTTTTGGCCAACCTCACCTCATAAGTGTTAAAATATAACCTGCCATCACAAGCCAGCCCTGGTCTAACGAGGCTTCAGAGCACCCCAGAAAAATAGACAGACTTGGCTTCATTAGCTCCAGTATGTGTGACGCTGTTTTGAAAGACACTGTCAGAAACAAAAATGATTCACACCGAATTTGTATAACTGTAGAGCCAAGGGTATGCCTACTGTTCCACAGGCAACAGCTGGCACTGTCTGATTAGCTCATTAACTGTTGAGGGTTGGAGTGCAGGAGCAGGGGAAGGACCCAAATGCAACAGCAAAAAACAACAGCAGTTAAATTATTTGATAAACAAAAGGCATACAAGGAATAAGTCCAAATGCATGCAGGTAAATTCAGTAAGGTAACTGGAAGGTAACAAACTCCAATTTGATAAAAATCAAACTGCTAAAAGACAACGGGTGTATCATATCATGTGTAGATATGAGACTACAAACAGGCAAGATTTAAAACAAGGCAAGAAAAAAGAGGAGTGGACTTTCAAACTAAAAGAGGAAACAAACAATAAAAACCCAAGGGCCATGATGTTAATTTAATGAAGTCATTCCTGCCTCACTATGATGAATTAGAGGTACATGTTAGTGTTGGAAGATATATCTTTTTTAAGCCTCTATGACTCTGTCCAGTTAAGGGTTAGCACCTCATCATTCACCAGCAGAAAAACAAAAAGATCAGGCAGGCCCTAGGGAGCATAAACAAGGGGTGGACCAAATTATGGGCGCTAAAGTGTGGCAGACGAAGGTGGTTTCTTTGTGCCTATTTGCTGACTAAAAATACAGAAGTGCCAATCCAAAAGGACTGGCTGCCCACAGAGGTATTCATGCCAGCACCTTTTATATAAAGCATTTTCTCTTGACTTGTGAAGTGTAATGAGCATCCTGAAACCTTCAATTACAGATTTCCTACTAACGAGGTAAACAAAGTATCAAACGCAGCTCAAAACAAAGATCTTGATGAGGAGTTTGTAGTCACGTAATACTGGATGTGAATGTCTCTGAAGTTACGGGGGTGGAAGGTGTTGACAGTGTTAGTGTTCTCCCTGAGAGAGCACCGCTGGTGTTTTCCTATATTTACGTCAGTATTTACGCATGTGTGTACAGGTCCTTTGAGAGGTTTACATATTGAGGGTAATAGGATAACTCTGGACTCTACCAGCAGAGAAACAGGTGCTTATCTTGTCAAAGCTGTTGTGCTAAGCCAACCTTTGACCCCTGGTTAAGAGCCAATTGAGAAATTAAAACGCCTCCGCCCCCTTCCTTTCTCTCCCCTCCTCACTCTCACAGATGCACTCACAGGTCCAAAAACGCATGCATGTGGAAAAGGTCAGCCAAATGAATCATTTTACAACTATTTCCCAATATCCTTTACTGGTAGTCTGCAGTCCAGCTTGCTGAACAGAGCAGTAAATGAGAAGAGAAAGGGAAGTGAAAATGAAGGGTGTTTCACCAAAGACTGGAGACACAGAGCAGAGAGTTTTGGGTTTCTAGCGCAATGTGGAGGAAGGGACGATCGAGGGATGTGAGGGGGATTCGACAGGGAAAAGCTCAGCGCTGTGTGGGGTCTGTCTCGCGTGCGTTCGCCACCGAGATCTGGGTTATTGATTTTCAGGCATGAAGAAGGAATATTGTCCAGGGTTTTACTTTGCTCTGCAGAGCTTGCCAAATTCTATCTAGTAAGCCTCCCGCAATTACACACATCTCTCTATGACAGATTGACTGACACAGCCTCCTCATAAATATAACTGCAAACTGTCATATAACTGGAGCAACTGTGAGTCTGTTCATTGCACTTTCACAATTTAAAAAATCACAGTTTATCATAGTTTTGTGTTATGGCTCTGACATTTAAGATGTCAGTACATTTATTTTTGTCCCTTTTAATGTTTTTAAAAACCATACTCAATTAAATCCACATTAATTTATGTTAAATGCTAAAACAACTCGCAAAATCTCCTTAATGATTGACAAGTCAAATGTTGTCACTTTGACTTTTATTTCAATGTCAAACATCACACAACAACCTTTGCAATTAAACATTAAGATATAAATGTGGCTTTTTACTTTAATTTCAAAACTCCATCTAAGCCACAATTGAAATAGCTTCAGTTTGTCTCTCTACAAAACTATGAATTGTTGACTATTATCCACAAAATGTATAATTTTAATATTTTTTGTAAAAAAAACAAATATCAAACAATAATGTTTTTATAACATTTTATTTATGTTTTTGTGTGATCAAATATAATTACATTATACTCACCCTGTTATCAGATTCATAAATGTTGGTCTTGTTATCAGGCTGAGAGTATGCAAGTGACTGTTATGAGAACCTCATCAGCTTCTGTCATGTCCATCATCATAACCCTCACACCACTCATGAAACTAGACACAAGCATACACTCAAATGCATGCTGACATGAACACCCCTTCACATATACGTAAACACAGATGCATAAACAAGCAGCTGAATAGCTGAAGAAAATGCTCAGGCAGACCAAAACAGACACACAGTGCAAAAATTATGAGTTTTGAGTACCAGTTACTTTGAAAAAAAAAGTGAAACTCCTGCACAAAATTCCATTTCATCGTGCATCGCAATGAAGGTCTTTGGTTAATGTAAAAGACATCAATCTTGTGCCACTGATGGGATGGCTGTTCACTTCATAAAAACCCTCTTAGAGCGACATGAAAGTTAAACAAATGAAAACAGTCCAGTGTTTTGAGAACTTGATGAAAAATGCGTGGCCTTGCAGCAGATATGGAGGGCCAGGAATAACAGTATGAGGTTAAAAAGCTCTCTTATTCATGTGTTACTATAACACTTCTCTTGGCCTCAGCTGCACACTGCTATAAGCTTCACTCCTTAAAGCCAAATTTGGATTGAGCAGCAGCCTGGCCGACAACCTGACAGCCTCAGCAGCCCCGATGGTCAGGCGTCAGTCCAGACCAATAGCTCTGAAAATAATTCAACCTTTCACAATTAAGAAATAAATGATTCCTGAATTGATTTAAGGATTTGTGCATGTCTCCCTCTAGGATAAGTGAAATACTAATATGTAATGTGTGGCATCATGATGAGAATAGATGGGCAGGGTTTACCACATAACAAACAGATAACAAAGAAACTCCACAAATAAAATCATCTGGACTTTACTCCAAGTTAAAAAGCCAGAATAAAAAATAAAATACCATTCAGATTATAATATAAATGCGTAATTTTTTATTTTCTTCATATATGAGCCCTTTGCCACTCATCGGTAATAAATTATTATTTTGCAGTTGAGTGCTACAAAATGTTTAACCCTGCCTCCCACAGAATGAAGCTGTCAAGTGTTTGGGGTTTAGACGGACTGAGCCTGTGTGTCTCTCCAGTAATCTTCAGGCTGCAGAGGTGCTTTGGACGGTGGAGAGGAGCCTGCCCTGCTGCAGCCTGGGGGCTCTGGGTAGATCTGGGATTGAGGTTGATAATGAGCAGGGGGATAAAGTAGAGTTATGGAGGTCTTATCACCCTGAGCCTCGGGGTCACACCGCACTGCTGGTGGTCAAAAACCCGTTAATCATTACAAAAACTCACAGCTCTACTCAGCAAACAGGTATTAGTTGTACATGAAGAGTGGAAAATATTTTTGGCTCCTTCAAGGCGATGAGTAACTGGAATTCCCCTTAATATGAGGATTAAAAACATATAAACAACAGTTTTATCAGGGTTTTTTTGGTTTTTATTTTACATAATTTGCCCAAAATATCGCTGTTAAATTGACTGCACTACTTAATGCAGCTACAGGGAGTCTTGAGCACAGCATGGCTTTACTCCTGGTCAGTTTGAGCTTTGAAAAACGGCCCCTGGGTGATATCTGTGTTGTCCAGTCAGAGTGAGCTGTGTGGGGTCAGAGAGGGAGTCAGAGACTAGTGTGGTGTGTGGGGTTAACCAGACCTCAGGCTGTGATTTGTTGAAGTGCATCAGACGGGAGTCGACCAGAATCTGAATAAATCACCTCAGTGGCACCAGTGACAAAACATTGATAATACCCTTATTTTAAGTGCATCTGTGCGCCTCAAAACAGGCTTTAATTAATGTGAGCCAATAAATAGGGCAATTGCTTAACTGCTTATGAGTCGCTTGTTATTGTCAAGGTCCTCTCTCAAGATGTTAAAAGACATATTAAAATATTACTTGGAATAACATTATCTCATAATATTATATCTGATATTTTATATACACAAAAATGTTCAATTAACATCTACTTCCTGTCCCACATTTAATATGCAAATATTGCTCTTCTACAAGTTTTAACTGCTGGACACAATGTGTCTCCTGGTTCACTGAAAAGTATATTCTTGGTATTTTCACCCTGGAGGTCTCAAGTTTTCAGATCACACTTGTTACATATTGGACCATGATCTGTCTCAAAATTAGTTGTGCTGTAAATAAAATAAAATAAATCTAAATACACATCTTAAACCCTAAAGTGAGTACAGACAGTTCAGCTGACAGATTTAAAACAGTGTTCCAGTGTCAAACTCTCTATATACTTTATACATCTTTCTGCACAGTGAAGCTCAAATGACCAAGTGATGTAAAGCACAACACAATTTTTAGTAGAGTGGGACCATAATAGAGCCAATGCAACAAGAAGATGCAGAGACAATTTAAAAAGCTTCCAAGCAAACTTGCAATGGTGCTGGCACAGCGGGGAATAGGAGGTCAGTGTAACTTGTAGGAGTATCCTGCAAGTTCTCAGCCAGGATGAGACAAGCCAGTATTGTCTTACCATTACTATTCTTACTCCAGGCCGACCGCAGTCAAAGCAGCTGATGAAAAGAATGATTGGAGTAGGTTAAAAAGTAATTTGATACTGCTGAGTTTGATTTAATGATGTATTTCAGAATTAAAACAGTATCAGCAGCAGTGGGAGAGCAAGCAGGGTGGGTGACAAGGAACAGAGCTGCTTTCTGCTAATCACACCTATTCCACTTGTTATGTATATTTCTATTACCCTTTCAAAATTAAAGAAAAAATTGAGTATTTTTCTCAAAACAGACATTCAGGACTAGCAGCAGTAGTTCATCAGTGTTTCCGTGGCAACAGTGGTGAAAACAGGAGCAGGCCTCCACTTCTTCCCTCCTGTCAGTATGTATCCCATTATGGTTGTACTGTGCGGACAGAAGAACTCTGCCTGCTCACCACAGCTTTATTTATTTTACTGTCTTTCATCTGCAAACCACTACCAATCTGCATCAGAGGGAAATCCACTCTGTGTATCCCATAGGTGTCATTTAGGATTGATTCCCTGGAATTAGCAGACGTCGAAGTGGAACCATGTGGCTGTCTGTCTGTCCATCTGTCTGTCCTTACCAACACCTGTGATAAGGCTGTTTGGACACAGAGAAATGGCATATCACTGCCTTGGTTATCCACACATTAGTTATGGCCATGGGGATACACACCGAAAGTTCACCACTTGAGTGTCTGTCACTATCTGTTACATATTGAGGGCAGAAGTGATAATAAGCAAGTGGTAAAGTCGAATGCTATCCAAATCTGAGATAAATGCTTTACAGACCCCTGTGTTAATGCCAGAGTAACTATTTTCCCGCCTGCTAAAACAGTCTCCAATGAAGCTTATCCACTTACTAAAAAGACACGTTTGAGATTGCTGCTGCTTTGCCTTGATTCCGTTTTAATTGTATTTCCGTCTCTGTGGTACAAAACCAATAAAATGTCCAAATCCTGCCATAAAAGACAGAAGTGTAAACATACTGATCAGCTCTGCTTTTTTTCTGGAAGGGAAAATTCAGATGGATATTTTTTTTTTAAGCATGCTTGAGCTCCTCTGGTCCAGATGACCTCCTATGAAAGACTGATAAACCCATATGTACCGACATGAATCCACTCTTTGTCGAGTTAAGGTCACACAGAGATAACTGTGCTCCAACAATTAACCATCATAGATCAGACACAGGTCATTATTGATTATCATCTTGGAGCTGTAGTGTTATTTAGATACAGAGTCAGTGTGAACAGTGATCCATAACCCTTTTGGTTGATGGAGAAAACAACAGGACCACCAACAGCTTCGATATTGTTGAATGTATACTCACTGTGTTTATCATGGGAGTCTCAACAACACCAATACAGAAAAACAGGGAATTCATCTTAAGGTCCTTAAGTGGTTCTTGACTTGAATTTGGCAAAGAGCAAGACTTTGAGGGTAAATTTAACTCTAACGCATATTTTTTTTTTTGTGTGTGTTGTAAAGGAAAGCAAACCTACAGTACACCAGAGAGAAACGAGTGAGACTAGAGGAAATATGAGCTTGTATCACAATCAATTCCAACATTTTATTACTGTAACGAAAATGAAAAACAAATTCAAATGTTACCTTTTTGTCCAAAACACTGTAGCAGCAGAACGTATTGACACAACAACAATGTAAAAGTCATTATGAATACGATTTTTAAAAAAGTACTTCAAAATAAAAAATAAAAAACGTCATATAATGATAAAACAGTAGGATAGTAATAGGTAATATGGCACAAAACACCTTTTATAATTAAATTACAGCTCCAAGCCTCTTTAGTAATACAATATTTGTACGGAATATGAAAAACGGTACACATTATCTATTTCACTTTGAGGATAAATGCCTAAATCTGAATAACCAGGATATAAAAATAGGTATTTGTATTAATATAAATTTCACTTGTGTCCAGTACAGTACAGTATCCTCGCTGGCTGACACTGAGGTGGTTTGTTTGGTGTCAGCATTAAAGAAAAAAGATTATTACATCTGTCACCTTGTTTAAGGATCATTCAGTTTATGTAGACAGTTCCAAAAATTGTTTCTGCCTACGTTTTTTTAAGCACACTGATGTTTTTGACTTTGTGAATTTATACTTTCATTCTGATGCTACGTGCAGTCATTCAAGCAATTCTTCCTTCATTTGGTTGAACGAGAGAGCGAGACAGAGTTGACTGATCCAACATGAAACATCTGCCACCTGATTGATTCCTGAATCAAATCGCCCATAGCTACGGCTCAAGCTCGGGCTTTTAAAGGAACTATTTCACCCTAATACATGGCCCATTACCAAATAGCCATTCATCACATTAACCCCGGCTCTAGAGAGCTGCCAGTGTCTCAGTCCGTACAGTGCCACAGTGCTCTCTGTCTCCAGTCAGGACACACTCAGCAGCATGTCCACTTTGCCATGACTGTGTTTACCTCAGGAATACACAAACGCAGGCTGCCGTAGGCTCTATTAACGAAGCGAGAACGAGCCTCCGCTGATACACAGAACATAGACTGATTGACCCTCTCATGTTATATACGGATATACTCTACTGTACTCAATGTACCCTCATTGTGTATTTGCATGTGAAACATGCAGTTTATGCAACATGATTTTCTCTCCACTGTCCGTGAATAACCCTGATCTTTCTGATGAAGATCAAAACACTAAAGGCTGGTACTAAATGTTCCGGATATATATATATATATATTCTTTTTTTTGTAATTCACAAAAATAAACCAGTTTGCCAAACCTTTAATTAGCATGAAGCCGTGTGCTTTAGCTTGAATTAAGGAGATTCAGGCCCAGCTGTGGTGAGCCTGATTACTTAATAATATGGTGATAAACATAACTATCAATCAAAGCCTCTGACAGGACTTACAATTCAGGAGACATCAGCCAAAATAAGAGCTGCAGACTCTCTCATTGTGGCGGTGTGTATGGGGGTGTGTAACAAGATACTCGCTACAGTCGGCAATGAAGTTACTTGCACCAACGTAATGATGGAAAGAAATAAAGTGTCACTTTTATTTACAAAGCACAACTCCAGTAACTACAGCTGTCTCTGGAAAACGACAGTTGTGTAATTTAAAATGTAAAGTCGCTCAGTGTGGAGGACAACAACGACACTATGTTGGAAACACTGGTTATAGCCGAAGTAAACACACCTTACAGTACATTGAACATAAAGTCCTCCAGAGCACAAACCAATACGCGTCCAGTGGGGTTCAAAGAGCAATGACATTGTAAGATCACTAATTCACATACGTATAACACAAATATATTTTATAATACAAAGAGGAAATTTTTACTATAATACTGTATTCTTGAGGTCATAAAGTGAACTGTAACCTTTAGGCACATCAGCTATTGTCATATGAACTGATGATGTGGAAAAGTAAGATGCTGAAAGTTTAATTTAATATGATTTAATTTCATCTAACTTGTTTTATTACAGTCCAAGACATTAAAATTACTTGTGATTTGAGGATTTCTACAAACTTAAATGTACCTGTTTTTTTAATGAAATATTTTACTCAAACTCATTAGGGTAAGTACTGTTGCTTGCTTTCATCAAATCCACTCTTTAACATCCTAACATACACTAATAGGATAATCATATCAAATGTGGTGTAACCTGTGATATACCTGTGACATACATAATGTCAGACATAAAATCTTTTAAGTATTAAGAAAAATAAAGTACTGCATACTAATTTAGAAGGTAGGTGTTTACTAGCCTTCAGTTGTTTGATTACTTTGTACATGTTTTTCTTTTGAAGGAAATCATTTTGAATTGTGTATGACATTTTAATAATTTAAGTTGTTTTTTTTAACCCTAACCCTAACCCTAACCCTTAATATCAATAAAGTATATCAATGATAATAAAGAGAATCTGAATCAGAACATCATGCTGTTTGGTGAAAACCTTGACTTGAGATTTTCTTTTTTATTGAATTGAGTAATTAGATGCACTCCTTGTAGCTGAGAAGAAAAGCACTGCTGAAGTGTTTTTCTGGGATGTGTTCTTTTTTTTCCTAAAATGAATTTTACATTTACAGTTTATGCAAACACAAACAACTATCCTCTGTGACTACTTCCAGTTGCCTTTCCCTCGACAGTCCATCGCGCTGCTAATGTTGCTGTTTTCTGTTGGTCTGAAGTCTTCGCAGCAGAGATGACGTGAAATAAATTCTGCTCTGAGAGGTAAATCACTGCAGTGCTCGGGGACTGCAGCTATTCTCTCTCACCTCGCCACTTTTAGCAGACCGTGGCTGATTTCCTTCCTTGCGTGACTCCGGAGTGTAAACACACAGCCAGAGTGACTCATCACTATTTCTCACTTCCATGGTCTGATATAAACACGTGAAGGGGTCAGGTGTCATTTTGGGGTGGTGAGTGGGTGGGTGGAGACCAGTATGTCTCCCCATAAGACATCTTCCATTCTCCAAAGAATTCACAGCTTCCTGTGGCCAAAGCCGCACGCCTGCCCACTCCAGCCTGGAGGAAGGAGAAAGAGAAACACAGTTAGAAATAGGGAGAAGGAAGGACAGACAATTTGGGTGATAGATTACCTTCTCTGCCACGCTCAGTTCAGCGAAATGGAAAGAATTCAGTCGTGATGAGCATGTATCTATTTTCACCCCAGGCAAGACAAGAAAAAGTGAGATGGCTGGAGAGAAAATGAACTTGATAAAGTTTGGTTCGACTGTGTGGCATAAATTGACTTCTTCTAAAGGCAAATTGATTTATAAGTCCTGCAACCTTGTTTACATGCTGCTGCCAACTCATCTTGTGGGCAGATTGGCAGTTTGTTAAAATTATATGTATAAGAAAGTCCTGATCAGCACTTTGCCCTCTTGAGCTCGGCGTTATTGCGTGGCAGTCGGGGTGGAAGGGAGGGATAGCCACTTCCTTTCAGGCCCCAATCTGAAGAAGGGCCAAATACAGTCCAACATCAATCACTTTGCACTCCACAGCTTTCCCACTACCATTGTTATAGAGCAGACCGACGGAAAGAGGCCGGTAGCAGGTGGAAATAAAAAGCCCTTTGACAACTATAGGGTAAAATTCCTCCCTAGATCGTCACAACATTTACACAAGGGAGCAACGTCTGGCTGCCAGCTCCAGTCTGGACACACAAAAATATCTAGTCAGCAACATTTTCATATGCTCTGATGCATGAAGACATGCAGCCATAGACAGCCATTAAAGGCACACAAAACCAAAGGCAAAGACATATGTACACATGAGGCAGCCATAGACATACATATGCACATGGGCACAGACAGGTGCATGGATTACCGAAGGGCCAAATGTGTCAGGGGTCCCCCTGGCCTTTACCTACAAAATGACCACAAAGACACAAAAAAAATACAAAGAGGCCAAAACAACTACAAAGAGATGCAAAACAGCTGCAAAGAGACTCTCAATGACTATGAAAAGGGGCAAAACAACCTCAAAGACATAAACAATTACAAAAAATTACAAAACAAACCACAAACAGATCCAAAAGACACAAAGAGACGCAAAACAACAAAGAGTTGCAGGAACAACTACAAAGAGCTGAAAAACAACAACAATAGAAGCTGAACAACTATAACGCCTATGCTTCTTGCTTTTAAGTAGAAGAGGTGGTGGGGATTGTTGCATGTCTGTGTCCAGGTGCAGATTGTCTCATAATCCGCCCATGGACAGGGACACAAATACACTCTCCCCAACATGATTCCTACAGTTATTACAAACAAACAAACAAACAAACAAACAAACAAACACACAAATAAAACAGTTGAATATTAATATTAATAATTCAATATTATATATAATAATATTTCTATTGCTTTGTTGAAATGTCTTTAGAATTGTGGTTTATTGTAGGAACAGATAATAAATTGATTGACACAATTTGCCAGAAACACCACACCCTTTCCTCTCCAGTCATAACTCACTAAAATCGAAACAAAACACAGAGACATCAAACACACTGCTGCTCTGATTATTGTCTGTAAGGTGCGAAGAGGGACTGCTAGTGGCCCAAGAAGCATGACTTTTCATGATGCAGGTTTTCCAAAAATCAAACAAATAAGCCAAAAAAACCCAGAGGTTTAGATATGTTTATAATTGAAGTTTTTAACATTTAACAAGGGTTATCCTCAATAACTTATCTTATTTTTACTATAAATATATTTTGTGATATTGAAGCCTGGCACTTTTTGCAACTTCACATTAGATGGGAAACTGGTGGCGTTAAATGTCCATGCAAATTTGCTGAGAGAATCGTCACTTCAGACCAACTTTATTTTCATCTTGGGTTCCTCCATTGTATACATAACCTCTAGCTTTTATAGAAATTCATGCTAAATATACCAATGTAACTAGGACTTGTATTTTCCAGCTGTTTAAATATCCTGTTATATGTCATCTATTTTCACTCTGAGCATTATAAGTTCAGAGATTTTATTTGGATTCAGTTTACATTTTTTTGTTATGTTTGAATGTGGGGGTCCAATTCAATCATTCTTTATTAATTGATTTATTTAGGTTTATCATTGTTAAAATACTCATTTTTTATATTTTGTGAGGAGCTAAACGTAAACATATGCAGAGTATAAATGGATGAAGGAAAAAATAAAACTGATTTCTAACAAATTCCAGTGCGTGCCCAGCTACTTCCAGTGCGTGCCCAGCTACTCCAGTGCGTGCCCAGCTACTAGCTAAATTCAAATGTTGTGAAATAAAGAGATAAAGAATTGCATTATAACAGCTACAGTGTGTGCACCTCTCTTGTTTCTCCTCCCTGCCCTCTCCTTTCCGTGGCACTGCCCACAGCACCCACCACACCTCCCCCATAGCTGTACTCCTCTCCACTCCTCTCTTCACTCGGGATCATAGGCTAAAACCTGGCAGCATCACTGTCACACGATGCCCATGCGTGTGATGCTTCACTGGGACCCCCCTCCACTCAGGAAATGCTCTCGGCCTTTTTCCCACCCTAGTGTTCCACTGTGGAGAACCGGGCATTACAACCGAATTCAGTTACCATCCCAGAGCATTCCTGACTGATTCCAACCACTGCCTGGGTATGGGTTCCCACATACAATAAGGATATGCCCTAATTTCAAACCGGCTGGGGCACTGGGTATCAAGTTGTGAACTACCGAAGCTGTTTATGGCAGAACAGAGGAGTTTGAACGCCACAATAGGCAATTGCAAATGTCCACGCATCCCCCTCCCCTTCATTCAATTTTGCGGTTTATCTGTAGGTGGGTTCGGTTGTGCACAGATTAAAAATAGCCAAGCCATTCCAGACAAAAACTGCAAGGGACATGGAACACACATTGCACAAATGATATCTCCCATTGTGGTGTACTGTTTGGGAATTCTTAATTGCTTTTTCCGAAGCAGCTCGCCACAGGAAAATCCCCCTTCAGAGTAAAGAAAAAAAGAATAAGTGGGCTGTGCGTAAACACCATAGATATTGTGTAAACGCGCATGTAAACACGTAAGTATAAACCCATGTCGCCCCATGTGCACCCATCAAACTGCCATTGAGGCTGTATCAAAGGAGCTAACCTGCAGCAGAGCCGGTTGTGGCCTGCGTCTGCCCTCCCTCTCTCCTTTGTGTTCTCCACTGTGGTTTCTGCTTCAGTTCTTATTATTGATGTCTCTCCCTGCATCAGACAGACCATGATGGACCGGCCCTGGGAGGTGTGCGGGGCTGCAGGGTGGGGCACTAAGCAGGCTCCCACTCACTGCGTGGACTGAATCTTCCTAGAAAGGCCACAGTAGAGAAGAGAGGAGCGGTGAAGCGGCCTAATGGAACATTTGAATGTGTTTTCAATGGACTTCTTCTGGGAATAAAGAAATGGATAGCAATGTATATCCATAATAATTATCAGTATTTGTACAGCTAGTTAAACTGGAGGCGATCAGAGGAACAGAAGTAATTTAACGCAATATGCATCCAAAATGTAAAATTATAATTATGTTTATTAAATTACTGAATGCTTTTTAAAGGAAGCAGGATTTACTTGATTAATGTGTTATCAGTGAATTCTAAAAATAACTTAGAGAAATAAGAAATTATTAAGAAATATAAGTAAGCCAAATATTCAACAATCCAATAGTGTCTTAGTTAAAATACTCAATTTTTGATGTATATTAAACATTTGCTATCAAATTTAAACATCCATTTATTTACTTGTGCGCATTCTTCACTAAAACAGATTTGAAGACCACACACAAACACATCAGTGGAACCAATGGAAACTAAAGAAATTAATATTTATTCATAATGATTTTGTGTCCATGTTTTGATGACCAAACACCAGGGACAATGATGGAGATAAGTTTGATTTTATCATTCTGTTGCTGAACATTTTTTATGTTATATTTGTTAATATATTAGAATCTTGTGAATAAACCAAATATCCTAAAAATCCCCAAGCAGCCAATGCATTGTTAGAACATATTCAGAAATATTGTTAAGCATTTTTAATCTTTGAATTTTACTGTTTAAATTAAGGATGAATACAAAGACAAGCTGTCTATCAACCAGACATATAACAGCCTCAACCACATTTTTTTCTTCATGCTTTAACCTTGAAGTGTCGCCTCCTTTTTCATTATTTTTAACATGTTTTTGTTTATGCTATAGTTGTTTTGTCCTGTTTCAAACATAAAATAGGTTGCACAACTTGCTGAAATACCGATCTGCTACAAACAGGTATTCGAAATTATGGAAAATTTTCCCTGTAAGTGCTAACCACATTTGGACAGTTTGGAATTTGTAAAACCTCTGGACCTGCCAAATCCTCCACACTGCTGTCCTTCATGTCAAATTATGTGGTGCTGCCTATGATCACAAAATAAGCCAGAGAGAATTTTATTCTTTTAGCATTGTCTAAAAGGCACGTTTTCTTTTTAACATACAGCTGTCAGAAAACAGAGTAGTTCTGCTTTAACATGCGACAAACTAGTGAATACTGAAATAAGAAAATGGCAATTATGTGAGTGGGCTATCTTTAATTTGGCAATACAGTACACTAGGGACTGTTGCAGGGAAGGCAATGGGAAGTTTTACTGAGGAGGCTGGAGTTCTCACAATAAAGTCTCTATATGACTCATACTGAGCTCCCTATCTGCAGAGAATTTGAACAAAATATAAATAGCATACTTTGTGTCAAATGCTCCATAATCCTAACCGTCAAAAGACAGATAACCTAAGGCTTACTGCATTCATTGATCCTTTCTATTATCTCTGCTGTGTAGGTCCTATTGAGGTTTGATACTGGTTTAAATTACAAATTGAACGCTGTTTATCTAATCTTATATTTAATTCTACCCTATTTTTTGAGTACAGTGTGGAAAACAATTCCATTAAAGGTCTGTTATATCCAAACATAATCGACGACTCTCAATTATCAATTATAGCTTGCAATTCTGATAGTTGCGCAGCTGATGCTGCAGGTGTGCAGCGGAGGCAGACAGGTGGGCGTGTGTCTGTGTGTAACACGTGACATTTGAATTCTATGTAAAATGTTAAAATATTGAAAAGAACCTCCCGCTCTGCTTAGATAACGTGTGAGACAGCAGTGAAATAAATGTGTCTGACGCCTTCCCATCAGACTATAACGAGGCATGGGTCTATAATAAGAATCCACAGAGCCAGACAGCAGGGTCCGTCATGCCCATACAGCTGGTGTGGGATCAGTGTCATGCTCAAGGACACTACTGCAGGGCGAATGTTTTTGCAAACTATTTTTTGAATGAGCTCCCATTGACATCGCTGTGATATTGTTGTGAAGAGTAACACAAGCATTTAATTAATCAACCTTTTCTGTAAGAGAGTCTGTACCAAGGGACTAGTTCCCTTTGCGCCTTCACACAGGCACAGTTAACATCGCATTGAGCAAATGTCTTGCCAACAGAATTAAAAAGCAATCGAGAGCCCTTCTGCTGCAGCTGATTACCGGAGAGGGTGGTGCCCATCAAACACACTTCAGATCCACGCAGAGACGCAATGCGCGCAATCAGCGGTCTGCTAGCAATCCCGTGCTTTCTCGTTCACATAAACACCACTTGAACGAAAATATACACGGCCACCTACAACGCGGGGAAAGTGATGAGGGGGTCCCCACCTCGACATTACACTGTTTTCAATTAAAGCGACAATGCAGAGTGAACTACAGGCGACACTGCAGGGACGAAGAGCCAGAAAACCAATTACGACACATCTTTAAATGAACTGATAAAAAAAAAAAGACAGTTAAAAAGTATTCACTCAAATGTGCATTTGAAATGATTTCACAAGATTAATGGTTTTATCATGAAAACATTATAGATTAACAAATATAAATCAGGCAGTTGTTAATTTTAGAGTCCATGCAACATAAAGAAGAACAGCAAAAGTTTTATATTTTAAAACGCACTCTTTTTATGTTGAGTATTTCTGCGCAAAACAGCTTGTCAATTCAATATGACAAGCAGTATTGGTTGCCATTTTAGTTCTACGTAACATGAGAAAACGAATAAATAAAATCAGAGAAATCTGTATGTTTTTATCACAGAATCAAACTCTGGTATCAAAACATGTGCAGGCCCTCTGACTAACTGTAGACAATTTGCAGTTTGTAGAATATGCTGATAAAACATTTTAATACTTTATTTTACCTTTATAGTTTTATTTAATTGTATCTTTATTTTCATTTATTTGAAATGGTA
Source organism: Anoplopoma fimbria (assembly GCF_027596085.1). Classification (NCBI taxonomy): domain Eukaryota; kingdom Metazoa; phylum Chordata; class Actinopteri; order Perciformes; family Anoplopomatidae; genus Anoplopoma; species Anoplopoma fimbria. The sequence goes on from NC_072450.1 coordinate 16,822,202, forward strand.
TTTATAAAAATGTGTTTACTTTTTTTCTCGCCAAATTATAGGCTCTATCAGTTCAAGACAACGGTTTTAACACACGATAGAAATTGTATGTGAGGGAGTTAAACATTTAATTGGAAAGTTGTTTGCTCTACCATAACCGCCTAAACCTGATTCAAGCTCAAGTTGGATGAGTTTGCAGCCAGTTGATCGATCGCTCTGTCGCTCTGTCCTCCAAACAAAGTCCCTGCGGCCTCTCTGTGACCCTCTGACTTATTTCTCAAAGATGATGGTTTGTAGAGACAAATTGATCTAAAAAATTTGATACTAAATTATCTGAATCATTCTGAATCGGGCATTGTCTCCCCAATAGTTCAATTGGTTTCTGTGAGGCCAAATTACGCTGTTGGACCTATAATCCGCCTGGTGTATTTGCCTAATTGGTATTAATAAGCAATATGTTTAACGTTTTGACGCTATGTCGTTACTTCCTCACATGATGCAGCACAGTGTAGGCTTGTCCTGTCTGGGAGAACACCATCACTGGGCTAATATCAAGATTTAAATGAGCAATGATGAAACTCATCCTCAAAAAAAAAGCGTTCAAGATAAAACTGAACAGACTGTAAACATTTAAGTTGAACAATAGTCAGGTCGTACGACAAAAAGGCCTAAGTGATACATCTTTGGCCTGCTGATGTGTGCCGTTGTTCAAAAGTTTAGGGACGGAAGAATGTAGCCAATAAGAAACGTTGCAACATTTGAGGGGTCCAAAAATTGGTTTCAGTGCACTAAATAACGGTAAGACAGTCCGGAAAGCCTGTCGGGACTGTGCACTCTGCGGTGTACCTCCACCTAAGTGGCCGAGCATTCCTGAGGATGCAGCGCTGTCAAATATTTCATGATGGGACGTCATGGAAAAGTGCATGACTTCGTCAGCGATGGAGCAACAGGGAAGCTCTGACCTCGGGACTCAAGTCCTCAGTTATGATGACGAACATCATCGGCCACCGACGCTGTAACAGCAGCTACTCCCTTGTAAAAATGCATCCAAATTAGGTGTAAATATATTGTGAAATGCTGGCTATAACATTATATGCATTATTGTATAATGATGATACTGGTTAATAACTATATTAGCACTATTGAAGATTCAATTCCAATAATATTTTAGGTAACACAAAATAACTAATTTTTGGATATTTGTATTAGTGGAAGAACAATAGGGGAGTAGCGCATTGTAATCCCACACTGGTGTTTTGGGTAAGCTTTTAACCACGGACACTGGCTGTGGATGAACACGCATGTTAGACATATATGTGTAAGCCTTTGCATAACAAAGAAAGAACAACATGACATGGGGCGAATGAGCGTGTGAGGGGAAAAAGCGCCCTAATGGGATGAAGTCATCAGCGGTAATTAAACGCAGTGGGCAGAGAGAGACGGGAGCGCGCCTGCCCCGGGTGCGCGCTGGGTGGTCTAACTACCCTGATAGATGTGTTGCCCTGAGTCCAGGCGAGTGGCCGAGCAGGCACCGGTTAAAACAATACTTACATTCATTTAGCCATGACTTTAAATCTCCTATGCAACAGCAAAAACTAACAGTGGCACGCCTGTCACCTTTGGGTCGAATATGAGAATTTTTTATAATTAATTGTTTTCTCGCCTGAAACAAAAGAGGGACTGGACATTTCCGGTAAACATCAATAAACAGTTTGATATTCCAGTTATACGTCGAAATAAGATTTAAATGTATTTCCTTAAATTGAATACAACGTACAAACATGCTGCCACATTATTTGCAGAAACATAATATTAACAGAGCTATACTAGTGGGCCTTTACGCACAGGCAACAAAGTCTCCAAACATAGTCTGGTTTATACACACACAGGGCAAAAACATTTCCTCCGTGTTGCATTACATTGTGTCAAAACCAAAAGTCACCATAAGCTTCTATAGAAACAGAAACGCAGGCAGAGATCAGAAGCGCCTCAGGCTGGACTGACTGAGCCCATGAGAAGCACACGGTTGCAGGCTGCAGCTATCAGATCTCCAGGGAACAATAAGAAATCTATTGTCAACAGTGTTGGGTTTTGGGCTGATCGCCTTTCAGTAGCTCTCGCTCGCAGCTGCGTAAAAGGCAGTGAAACGATCTAAAATTAAACGTGTCAACTTCGGAAACACAACAAATAAACAAACTTGTGCGCATCTTATTCCGAGTGAATTACACTTTAGTTCAGACAAAAGCCTTGAGGCATAATTTAGGCTTCGTTTTTCTCATTATTCTATAGGATATAAAGTTACATAAAACCAACTAAACGACCAGTGTGGGTCTAAATTAAGGCCACAGTTAAGGCCACAGTCCTGCTGTTCATTGTCTTACTCAGAAGTGTGAATCCACTTTACCTTCATTCCTCGGTCGGTCGGTGGTGAACTGCCTGCAGGAGTCGAGCTCAAGTCCCCGTCCGGGTTTCTGCGCTCACAGCTCGGCAGAGCTTCACTCCTCCTGCGTCCCTGCGTAAATATTATGACTGCATTATACAAACAATATTCATGTGCAAAAACGTCCAACATCACCACAGGACGCAGCGAACAGACGGGCATATCGGCTCAGATTGAGTATTAGCTGATCTAACGGGGCTTTTGCTTGATTTTTTATTTAAAGAAGGCCAGGGAAAATGTTTACATTTTGCTGTATAAACATCCTGCCCATGTTCCTGTCTATCTTTTATAGAAATCAAGAGGGTGGTTTTGAATAAGAGGTGCATGTTCTCTGGTAAATACTTTTCATGCACTAAAGACGTTTATAAAATATTTCTCTATTAAGTTTAATACCAAAGGAGACATGAGTTATATTTGCCGTGCTGGTGCATCTAGCATGTGACATGAAATTGAGAGATTCAGTTTGCACTGTAGGTTTATAAACCTATGCGTGGTTTATATCAATGGTATCACTATTTAGTGTTTAAAATAATACTATAAATGAAATGAAGTTACATTATAAAACAGGGAAATCAGAATCTGTATCCAAAGGCCGTATGTTACTATCAGTATGTGATTATAAAATACATGATAGCCCAATTGAATTTATTCTATTCAATAGCGTACATAATAAAGCTTATTAAAGGCTATAGATACAGTATATTCCCTATTTAAATGTAAAGAAGGGGGGAAAAACATTCCCCTGAAAAGTGAAGGCACACAGATGTGCATGCTTACAGCCCACCACTGGAGGAGGAGGGAACTGGGCGGGTCCCAACATTAGGATGGCCAAGACATCCAGCTTCCAATGCGCTGATGGCAACAGATAAGTAAAAAGTGAGCTCCTCGGACGCACGACAACACACCAACTGAAGTGGAAAGCGGCTCCTGTTCTGCTCCTTATCCCATTTCGGACGCTGCGTACGAGGCGGTGCGTCTCCAGACTGAACCCAAAGGAAGAACAGAGTTAGAAAGACAGTCTGTGGCTCCTGCATGCGTTTAAGTTTGCCCGGTTTACTTTTTGTTCGGCTCTTTATGTAAGTAAAGTAGTATCTTACTTTGTAGTGTTTACAGTTGGAAAGGTGGAAAGCAGTCCTTTTCGTTTGCCATCTCGAAGACAAGATTGAACTCATGACGGCAGAGGTCCAGCAGCCCTCAGCGCAGACTGCTGGACAGAGCAGCCCGATGTCTGCCCCGGACAAGCCGCACGGACAGACGGCGGTGATGGAAACCGCCTCCTCCACTACGAAAACCAAGAAGACAAACGCAGGGATCCGCAGACCAGAGAAACCCCCCTATTCATACATAGCTTTAATAGTCATGGCTATCCAGAGCTCTCCAACGAAGCGTCTGACCCTCAGTGAAATATACCAATTCCTGCAGAGCCGCTTCCCGTTTTTCAGGGGCTCCTACCAGGGATGGAAGAACTCCGTGCGTCACAACTTGTCCCTGAACGAGTGCTTCATCAAGCTACCCAAGGGCCTCGGCCGGCCAGGGAAGGGCCACTACTGGACTATCGACCCGGCCAGTGAGTTTATGTTCGAGGAAGGCTCCTTCAGAAGGAGACCAAGGGGTTTTAGGCGCAAGTGTCAGGCGCTGAAGCCCATGTACAGCATGATGAACGGCCTGGGGTTCAACCACATCCCCGAGTCCTACAACTTCCAGGGAAGCGCCGGGGGCCTCTCCTGCCCTCCCAACGGCCTGTCACTGGACAGTGGGCTTGGGATGATGAATGGACACTTGGCAGGTAACATGGACGGGATGGGCCTGTCCGGGCACACCATGTCACACTTGTCGACCAACGGTGGACATTCATACATGGGGAGTTGTACAGGATCCACCGGGAGTGATTATCCCCACCACGACAACTCTGCCTCCCCTCTGCTCACCAGCGGAGGGGTGATGGAGCCTCACCCCGTCTACTCCAGCTCAGCCTCGGCCTGGGCTCCGGCCCCCTCGGCCTCTCTGAATAACGGGTCCTCCTCCTACATAAAGCAGCAGCCGCTGTCTCCTTGTAATCCAGGAGGAAACTCTCTGCAGCCAAGCTTGCCCACGCATTCACTAGACCAGTCCTACCTGCACCAGAACGGGCACAGTACTACAGATCTACAAGGTAGGTTCAATGATATGTTCACCTCTAATTTATCTTCTTTAAAAAAAAAAAAAAACTGTAACGTGTTGCGTAAAATGAGTGAGAAAAGGAAACACTAGGGATTATATGATGCAGTGATATTTACAATTGCCAAACCCTTTAATTATCAGAGGGTCTCAACAATATTTTCTACGTAGGGTCACATATTTGTAATGGTCTTCTGCCAAACGTGGGCCTAAAATCACTTGTTTGTACATCAGTGCTTGTGCGTCATTGAGGCTTATCTCGTATTGTGCAAAACGGAAGAATAATTAAACCCAAGCCCATTAAGAAAAACGATGCAACTGAAAGAAACCACGTATTTTTTTTTTTCCCCCCACGGAAATGTACGTTTTTCATTACCATTCTGCTCAAATCGAAACAGATTACTGTACACAAAATAAATCCAGATTTTAGGGGTTCTTACTCGCACGGTTTCAGTTTCTGGAAGTGATGTTAAAAAATAAGACAGCATAGAGAGTCTTTTAAGATCCGTGCCAGAAAACCAAGCGCGGTCACGACAGCCTGCCTTTTGCCCGTGGCCAAGACTCCTCCGGGACTGGCGTGCAAGAGGGCCATAATGTCAATTAGCCCTGAAGCCAGCCTCCACTTTTAGCAATCTTAATCGCACTTGCTTCATGGACTTCGAGTCTGTGAGGAATGTAGACTAAACATGAAGAGTTAGTAAAACTAAATAATGCTCTATATGTGTCTTCTACAAAATGCAATACACAATTTAGTATTCGATATTGGGAAAGAGTGTTAAATTCTCTTTTTAATTTAGTTTTTTTTTTTTTTTTTTTAACACGAATCTATTATTTATATTATTATATTATTGTATGCTTTCAATTATCAACGGATCCCTAAAATCAAAGTCAAGGCTCCGGCTGCTCTAGCATGAAATGTTTATCGTGGATAATTGACATTTAATTAGCCTAACAATCAAAGCCTACAAAAAAAATATTTATTCAACTGATATAATCATTCTGTTATTTCTAAATGTCTGTGATATTTAAGCCTCAAACAACATCCTCAGAAGTTGTCAAAGTCTAATTAGTCAAAGGCTACTTGTGATTTTACATGTTTTCATTGTTTTTAATCCACATTTTCTAATTCCGTAGGTATTCCTCGGTACCATTCCCAGTCTCCGAGCATGTGTGACCGAAAGGAGTTCGTCTTTTCGTTCAACGCCATGACGTCCTCAACGATGCACTCACCGAGCAGCAGCTCATACTACCACCACCAGCAGGTCTCCTACCAGGACATCAAGCCCTGCGTCATGTGATGATACCCTCACGGACGACCTGCAGACCAGGGGACGGTGTCACAGACTTGAAACCAGAACAGACGAGTAAAAAAAAACAAAACCACTGAGAGACAGTACAGGCCTGCCCCGGCCCAAGGAGAGCGCCCACTGCTTCAAGTAGACCGGACTACTTTTCTGTTTCACACAGCGACAAAGACGCGGAGACAGGCCACTCACAAAGCAACCACATAATAATAATATATAATAATATTAAAACAAACTTTTTCATGCCATCAACATCGACCAGCGGGGGTAAAGACTGGGTGTATGAAACCCTGCTGCTGTTTGGTACTTAGTCCTGCAGAGCGGATGACTACCACTTCACACTTTTGTTAATGTTTATTCTTCTTGTTAAAGTAGGTCAATGTAAAAATGCACACGTCTATTTTCTTCGTCTGACGTTTTTTTACTTTTAATTTCTCTGGCAAATTAGACTGAGGCTCTTTTTTTCTTTTTTTTTTGAACTTTCAACGTTTAATTTTAAATGAAAAACTATGGACATCACATAAAACATGTTCATATATATTGTGTAAAAACGATGAAGGCACTTTTTGAATAGCCTAAGCGCATCTTTTTATTTATTCTGTAGTCCTACATATTTTAATTTCAGGCGAATTGGCCAAGGAGGTATATTCTTTATTGGCAATATTTGTCAAAACGCTTGTTATTGTTTTGAAATGAAAATTGAGGATATATTGTAAGCACTGTTAAGTTGTTTGTGTTAGAGATATGTAGACCATTCATTTCAGCACTGTATATAATGTTAGGGAAATTAGCAATGAGGGCTACTTTTTAGGCTATATTACAACAAATCATTTGTAAGAAATAAAATATATCTGTTTGGCTGTTTAAGCCAAAATCCACAAAAAGAAATCGATTTCATCACACACCCAATACATGCCAAATGTTTTCACTCCAAACAAGTCTCCCACCAAAACTGAAAATCTCACACCGGTGATCACTTTTACAATCAAACCAAAATTAGAAGAATTTAAAAAGTGAAGCAATTTTCAGCTTTTTCCTAAAGCATCACATTATTTATAACAATTGAACAGAACTCTAATATAATTAATATAGGTCTGTAATTAATGCATCAATCAAATTAAAAAGGAAGGTCATCTGAGTTCAAGGGGCTATCATCTACTAATCTTTTAAGCCTTTAAATTAAATAATAATGGGCATATAAGGTTCACAATATAGTACTACAGTAGTACAAATGTTAATGTCACAACGGTGTCTTGTTATAATGCAGTTTAACTAAGAGTGTGTTGTTTTTATGCAGGACATGCATAATGAGAACTGACATTGAATGAACTAATCTGATTTTCCACAAAACAATGATTAATTGATTATAGATTTTTAAATAAAGGGTTTACAAAGTCAAGCGTTGTATGCCCCCTATGTAACGAGAATGTAAGCAGCAATTAAGGCTTAAAAAATCTGGGGCAGAGATCTCACCCACGTTTGGTTACCCGGTGAAAACCCGGCAGTACTACCTAAGCTCTGGTAGGTTGACAGTTTTCCTCAAAAGTTTTTTGCTCAAAGGATGATTCTGCTGAATAACTCGGGGGTCTCAAATAAGCACTAACCTTTGAGAATCTATACAAAAAAATAGGCTATAAGAAAATAAAAATCCCAAAAAAAAAAAAGGTTTTACATAAAATATGAAGGGATGCTAAAGACAAAAGCTTTTGTTTTTCTTCTTAAAAATACCTTCTTCTTAAATATTACACAAATAACATACTCAAAATGTATAGCAGAGGCACAGGAATATCACGTCTTATCACACCAGGAAATATCAGATAGCCATTAGTTATATAACAATAGGAACATGAGCCAAAATGCTGTTTATTGACTTCCTTATTATGTTAGTTTTTACTGGCTGCAAGGTATTTTCATTTCAAGTGGTCAAATAAGAAATATAGGGTTGATATATTTTAAGAATTTTTAATTATTTTAGTTTAAGGAAAGTTTGTGGTGTGGAAAATAACAGGTGCTTCTAAGTAGAAAAACATGGCAGCGGCAATCTATTTTTTTGTGAGCATCCACATAGTTCACTCAGTCAAGTAACTTAATTTTAATTTAGGATCTCTTATTAATTTTACTTTATAAGTAATGCTGTCAAGGCTTGTGTGGACATACATCTGAACTCCAGTCCATAGGCATTCTGTGTTTTAATACTGGAGTTGCTTTGAAACCTCACAGCATGACCACTGACTGAACCCCAGTAAAGCGAGCAATGTCGTTGAGCACAGGGATAGCAGGCGCAATAGGAGTTGAACAGCACATTAACAAACTGATGACATTTGCCGAGGTTCAGTGCTCCGGCGGGGCAGAGGGAGTGAGATGGGGCTCCACAGCTGTTCCCTCAGCAGGCCTGGATGACAGCTCCATAAAAAGCCTGAGGCCTGCTCTGTGCAGACAGACATGTTGTGTGCTTGTGACTCCAGTGAAAACAGTACACTTGTCTTACACTGCAGACCTACACGATCGTGATCAGTTACCGTCTCAGTGCAGAGACACAGAAACATTAGATTTAACATTACAGGGCACGAGACGCAGGTTTTTGGGTGGTTAAGTCCGGAGGAGCGCTTGCTTGTGTTTAATACTCTTAGTAATTCAACTTAAGATAATTTCTTGATCTGTACCTGAACCATTACCAAAACAAGTCAACAATGAATTGTCACCCTTAATTTTAAATTACTCAAGAAAACACTGATGACCGGATGCCTAATCCAAAGTGTGCTAAAAATCACCAACGTAAATCAATTTTAATTATTTGTTTTGTGTGAGCTCAATGGTCTAAAATATAATGCTTTTAGTTGAACCTTTGATATCAAAATGACTGCCTCCTCAGCAGAAACATCTTAATAATTTATAAGGATAGTTTGGAGGGGCTTTGTGACAACTGGACTACAACAATGTACGAGTTTTGGGTTTTTCCAGGTTCTCCAAAAAGCCCAATCCGGTGCCATTTGCCAAGTGCTGAAAAGAATGTGAAGACTCATCACCTCTCAAATAATTGTCAAAAATCAAAGTAAGATACTAGTTTTGTAAAAAAAATGAAAAAGAAAATAAAAAGAAGACACTTAGGAGCCAGTACAGTCAAAAGCTTCAATGGACAATGTTATAACGGGTTACAAACTGATGCATCAACACTAGAACAGTTCAGCCGGCACCGTAGCATCTCTGAAACGTTACATGGTGAGCCTGGCTTCATACTCAAACTGGCCAAACAAAACAGGAAGCCATGAATGTGTCATTTCTAACAACAAAAGATACAATTATTACTAGTACAATATCCTTTACCAAAATATTCAAAAAAAACAAACAAAAAACAAAACAAAAACATAAGCAAGTAGAAACTGCAAGGAAGTAGAAATCAAAAAGCATAGCTCCAACAAGGCTACACAAACCTCTACATTTGTAATTTTCAAATAAAATAGGTTTAGATCTTTATAAACTGCATCTTGATCCAGATCCAAATTTAAACACAAGAAGAGTACCTAAACCCTGGGCCGAACAAAAGGATGAATTGTGCAAATTTATAACTAAGTCAGAATCCTCATGACTGAATTATGGCCATTTAAACACTATGTTGCTGTGGTCTGTGATCAAAATGGCCCAACAATTTGCAAATATGTCCACATCTTTTTAATTTAGTTGCAACTGCACAGTATAGCAATTTAGCATTAGTATTTAGCAATTTGGTAATGGAATAGGAAAAGAATTATGCTACCAGTCATTTAAATATTAGATTTTGTGGAAATTGGATGAAATTTGTGTTGAAAAACGTGTTTTTAAAGAATCAATTCCTGTGTAGTCAAACATTGGTGTGACATAATGTATAAAGATATGTAAATGTTGAGCAGGGATTTTTCTGGTACACTTCAGGGCTCAGCAATCATCAGGATGGTATATATTGTTTAAATGACCACATGGTGACGCTATCTGCAACAAAAACTTAGAAGTTCTTCTTTGACCCATGACCTTAGTAAAATGGTTTGGAGATCAACGAGCAGAAAAACTGGTTTAAAAACAAAACTCTTTAAAGAGGCAACTATAATAACTGGTTTTGAAACTGAAATGTTCTGAACACTTACAACAATTTACTCTACACATGTATTTTAACAAATAGACTGTATATACAGTCTACAGATTTAAAGGATAATAACTCAACTCATTTACTCAAAAAGCACCTTCAAAAACTGAATGCTATCGAGACACACAGAGCGCGAGGGGTGTTTGAATAAACAAGGCACATAGGTCGGTCGGTGCGTGTGTGTGTGGTTACGTATTATGAAATGGTACATGTACAAAATACCTTTTTAGTGAAATGCTTTTTGATTCAACTATTGCATATTCTATTCATATTTTTTAAACCCATTAGTCTTAGCCGTCAATTTAGATGTCTATGGTCCAAATAACTGATGTCCTCTTGTACTAAATCCAAAAATATCAAAAAACAAAAAGTATTTCTTCTTAAGGCAATTTTACGTTGCTCCACAATTAATACTTCTCTGGCTGAGTATTGCTTATTGCTCTACTGCTCAGTCTCTTCATTGGTGTCACTCTCAATATCTGCTGGCGCCTCGTCAGATTTCGGGACTGCTGATGGTCTTGGTCTCCGGTTGGACTGTCCGGACCTCTTGCCTCCCCGCTGACTCTTGGCCAGCTCAGCCTGCAGACTCTGACCATTCAGACTGAGATCCTGCAGAGCCTCCAAGGCCTGCTCTGCAGCCTCAGGGTCGCTGTAGTCCAGGAAGGCCCTGTGTTGAGCTCCCTGCCAGGTGAGCCTCAGTGGGGCGGCCTCCCTCTCTCTGAGGGCCGCTTTCAGCTCACTAACACGCAGCCCAGCAGGGATTCCGCCCAGGTAAACTGTGGTCACACTCAGAGGGAGCTTTCGTTGAGACACGACTTCACTTCCTCCCTCCTGTGGGCCCTTTTCCCTCAGGTTCTCTCCACCTCTTCCCCTTCCTCTCTCATAACCTCCACCTTCTCCTCTGCTGTCTTTCCTCACTCTAGCGGGGCGCTGTCTGACTCTCTTTTCTGACTCTGCTGTTTTCTCCTGTTTGTATTCTCCCTTATCATCCTGCTGTATGTTCTGCCTTGGCCTCCGTCTGGTTTGCCTTTTGGGTGGACCGGTCTGCAGACCAGGCTCTGCTGCAGGGGGCGCCACCCCAAGTGTTACATCCTTTCCACACTCTTCCTCCAGAGCACGCAACTTCTTCAGGATGGGGATCTTCTCCAGCTTTTCACTGTCCAGCTGAAGACACAAAACTGGACAAGCTCAGTAAGGCGAAAAGAGGAGGGGTGTGTGTCTCTCACACACGCACACACACACACACACACACACACACACACACACACACACACACACACACACACACACACACACACACACACACACACACACACACACACACACACACACACATCAAACAAGTAGTCCTCTGAGCCAACATACCTACAGATAAATTAGATTAATAACAAAGCAAAAGCTGACAAATGAATTGGTATTATTCCATCCTGCTCACAGCCCGTGCTTTAGACATAATTATCTTTATAACAGCAGGATATTTCACTTCCCAAGCAGTTAAAAATAAAGACTACCGTCTTGAGTTGTTAGACCTGTAAGTGTCTTGGCAGCCTTTGATACAGGCCAGTCCTGTAAAGGATATACAGGTCTATTGTTTTTAGACTGGCCTGTTTGACCCGTCGTTCCCCTGCCCCTGCAGAGCCAATCTGGCTGGGCAGAGGAGCCTTTGATGATCAGACATGGCCTTCCTGCCAGTGAGGTCACTGGGTCCTGTTTACTTGCATGCATGTCTCAAGGAGCCCAGAGGACACAGACAGAAACGCTCCAGAAGTTAAGAATAATGCCCCCATAATGTCTAATTAAAGACAAATCCTCAGGTGGAAAAACACTCAACATCTGTCCGCCAGTGTCAGTGAAAGAGTCAAAGTTTAAGGTCATGACTAACATTTAAACATAGAGAGAAGATAAAGTTGTCTATGTAACTTAGTATATAATGTATATGATCAATACCTACTGTATTAAAAAAAAAAAGAAAACCATACCCAATATTATTTTTTATTACTGATTAAAAAAGTGAACAGAAAATAAGACAACCGGAATATTATTGTGGAAATTATTAGAGTAGAGAAATTAAATGTGAGTACTCTGATGAGATGTGGTGTCACTACATGTCCACTAGAGGGCAGTGGACCTGAGTAGAGAGACTAATTATTATATTTTTCCCAGTTTAAGAGTCAAAGATTTGTAGTCAGATAAAGTGTGCAAGAGCAAGGCCACAGCTAAAACATTACAGCACAATTGGCATTTAGACGTCTTATAACTCATACACTTAAACAAAATGATCTGTTGTTTGTAACACATTTTAGATTATTGGGCTATCTATTTTTACTTTTCAACATAAGTGTTCATTACGATGCATTTTATCATTCTAAATATGGTTATGAGAGTTCATTTGTCATTTAAACACAAGCGCTTGAAATGCAGCACAACAGAGGTACCTGTTCTGTAAAGATGAATCACTATTTTTCTCATCAACTTGTTAATCATAGGGTTGAACCATCGTGTTATGTATGTTAAATACTTAATTCCTAAATCTGATGACCCTCTTGCCTCAATACTGTTAAAAAAGTTGAGTAAAATTAAATTTACACAACTCATAAGACTGGTCCATTTTAAGACTAAAACATTACATAAGGACTAAATCACTAATGGGATGCTTTTAATGACGCGGATATTGAAGTGGATCTAGTGATGTTTTATATCCTTTCTTTCTTGATGCAATATTTTTAAACTAACCTTAAAATAAACCAACTTGAAATGGAAGTCTGACCTACTATTGTATATGCCTGTATTGTGGACTTGCAGAAGCACTAGACACAGCAAAAAACAGTTATTTTAATGTACCTTATTCCAGAAGATTCCCTGTGGTTTGGGGAACTGGCAGTTTGTTTCAATCACTCTGGTGGGTGTGAGGATGAAGTCCACAGTTAGGTCATGGCTTTCTATTATCTCCTCTGAAATATCCACCACCTGAAAACACACATATCCCAATTAGCACCAAAACTACAGGTCAGTAATCATGTGTTTGATCAATAAAAACAAATAAAAAGAAATTCTTAGAATCAATAGAGAAAGAAAATGTTTGTGTAAATCGTATTTTTAAGTTATTCTCTTATTACAACTTGTATATGAAATATGTGTGTATTCACATCATGTGAGACCTTTGGAGTTTGTGTCACGCATTTGCAATTCATTTTGACATTTTACAGGCAAGAATGCAAACAGAATAATCAAAAAAAAAATCAACACAATGATTTATCTCACCATTGTAGATACAGCAAGCACCATTTGACAAGCGACATTTTATTTTGTATACTATAGTGTTTTTATTTTCGATAAGTGAGTCAAAGTGCAGGCAGTTTTAATCAAATAATAAGTTCACCTGTACTTGAAAGGATAAAGAAAAGAATAAAAAGTCATTACAGAACATGTACAGAACAGAAAGAGTAAACTAACCTGGCAGTCATGGACAATAGTAATCACCACAGTAGATTCATTCACTGCTCCCATTGCAGCCATCATGCCATACTCCATGTCAGCAAAGCCCTCTCCTTTTCCAATCCGCAAGCCTGCATAAGACAGGAGAACCTTTTTTAAAAAAGCAGGTTTTGAAAAGTGTGACACAAAGAAATAGAAAGGTGCACTCAGTAGAGTGCAGATCTTCGCAAGGTGGGTCTGCAACAACCACTGCTTATGATTTGTGCATTACATCGCAAAATACAGTGTAGGATTGGATAACACTGTTGATTTTTCTGTTTTTTTTGTTTACTAATGGGTGAGGAGTGTGTTTTGATCTGGTTTTCATTAGATTTGATATATTTTACTGTCTTTACGGTGAAATTGGTCTTGGGCAAATAACACTGTTGATCTACCATATTTATAAAAATCTATAAATAAATAATGATCGGTCAGTGAGGCTAATTTGCATTATCTTTCGGCAGCCAGTGTGTAATTAATTTGGTATGGTGAAGTGCTTAATCTTTGCTCACCTTTCTCTGACACCGCCACAGAGCCGACCACTACCAGGTCTACCTTCACCTTTGCATCCAGGTCAACAGGCACACTGAAGTCTCTCACACCCTGATGGAAGAGGTTCAGACAACAGGAACAGATGATAAATTAGGAACATGTTCGCTCTTGGGGGTTCACAAATCATAATGAAATTCTGTGTAGGAATGTTAATAAAAATATTTAAAAATCAGCAAGTTGAAACCTGTGAGGAAGAGCATATGCGTAGCTGTTCTTTGTTGGCCCCCTGGGGAGGAGTGATATTATTGAAAAGGCCAGTTCGAAGACGAGGAGTTGGGACCAATAAAGTTTTCTGCGCCTGTGAAAGATTTTACCAAAAATTAGCCACCAGATACATTCACTTAATATGATAAGCAGCTGAATACAGGAATGGAATAAATTTTGAGAGAGATGAAAACATTAAAAAATATGATGTAGATTCAAAGACAGCAGATGCAAAGCATTGATATGCATGAATTGCGACTTCAAGAAGAGAATCAGGAGACGTAATACTAATAGTCCTATTTAGCAAGTTCTGGAGTCTAATAGAGGATTTGTAATTCTGCGTCTTGAATAAATCTTCTAAATTTCTAAAATGATTACCTCTGTGTAGATGAAATTGACAACGTAACAAATAAGAAGGGAAAGCGAGAGACATTTCTGTAATATAGCCTGGGGCACTGGTTCGTTTTGTGCGTTTCCGCAGTGAAGTGCTACCTGTAGCACTGCAAGCCGGGCACCCTCCAGAGGTTTATCAGGATCCACCTTCACCTCAGTAGCCTGGGTGAACACCTGCAGCTCAGTCACCTTGGCACAGGCTGTGAAAGCACCCTGGTTGAGAGGAAAGGAGGGTACAAAGACTGACAAATGTTTGTTTTTTTTCAGAGTCAACTTACTTCCAGAGTGACAAAGCGCGCGTGCTGCTGTGGTCTGTCTGGGTTTACTTTGACTGTCTGGCTGGACTTGAACTCCTGCAGATCTACAAGCCTGTTGCATGCTTGACTTGCACCCTGGCCAGTAAGTACACAGTAAAAAAAAGAACATAGATGCAGACAAGACAGCCATTATTCATTCAAAAGTCAGTCAAGAGCTGATGTGAAACCTCATTATTGTAGCCATAACTTTACCCATGCATGCATTTACTTTCTTAAAAAAACATAATGTTCAAACAGTTGAAATGTCCATTTACTTTCTTAACATACGGAACACATGTAGTAACTTGTGTTCCTTTCCATACGCATTTAGGTAAGCATTGCTTTGTTCAAGAACTTACATTTTCTTTGTTTATTAAAATAATCTTAGTATTTATACCTTCATGTTTTGTTACTTAACATATATGTGATTAAACATTATAGGCTTCAGTATCTTATTTCATAAAATGTTACAAATGTAAGTGTGTTTGCTGTAGGTCGTCCTATTACCATAACGCTCTGTGTGTAGAATATCTGTTTTATTACTTACTACGTACTTTCCTGAGTACACGTGGCCCCCATGCAAAAGACAGTTAACAAGTCACAGTGAGTACACCACCCTGTATGAATAAAATGTGAATGGATAAGCAGATGAAAGTCATCTCAACAATGTCGACTTTAATACCACTGCATATTTGAGTCATTAGTAAAGTTTTCAGTGAATGAATTTGGTTCACAACTAGTTATATAGCAATACTGTGTTAGTCCTGCAGTGCAGGCCTTACTCTACTACAATGCTTTAACCTACCTTGAAATTCGGGATTCTGTTGTGAACAGGCCTGGGGAAATTGGCCAGATTATTATCTTCGATGTAGTCCCACACTTTCTGACGGATGTCCCATTTCGTGGCTCCTGTGAAGAAAAGCGCACATGGTGTTTTAAACGCATTTACCAAACGTTTCCAGCGGCTACATGTTAGCATGCGTTTACGTTCATTCATAGCAACAAAAACCCGCCACGAACACTTAATCTACCAGACATACGTCTACAACGTGCTCCATTGTGTTACTGCTGATACACATTAGTATATTCGACAACGGAACAGGCTTTACAACAAACACATGTGCTAGTGAAGCAAGACGAAGCAGCATTAGCCAAACATTTACAAATGCTACACATTAGCATGCATCGACATTTATTTTTAACGTCGAAACAAACATCACGACCATTTAACTTACCGGGATTTATTTTAATGACGGGCTCCATTGTGTAACTGTTGATCCAAAGTAGTCTCTGCTACAGCACTATACGCAGTAAAGTCTTACACGTGAGCTCTGTAACATAATACTGACGGAACAGCTGCTTGTCAGTGTTTTTCCTGGCTACGGCGGCCCAGAGCAGTCCATTTTAACCAAACGCGAAGCCGAAAGCGTGTAGGCCCAACTGCCGGTGAACCTTACCGCACTGTAGTGAAGCACGTTGAAAAGAGCAATATAATACATTGAGTGCATTAATATAGCAGCAAAAAACAAATTTCTATGTAAATATATATTGCAGTAATGTCTAGCCGACAATTAAGGGACTGTCCCTCTGTATGTGTTGATGTTACTCGTGCATGCTGGCGCACATGGTCGTGCCCACTGGCTAGCTCATGGCCGCAGCTAACCTTTCCGACCGACAGCCTCGTTTCGGAAGCGCAGCACCCCCCCTCTGGTGCCCCCTCCAGGTAAACATTTGTTTATTTTGTCAGCATGCTTGATGTAGCTTGTACTGTTAACTCCGTTAGCACCGTTAGCTACCAGCCATTGGGTCAGGCGTCCATGTTGAGAGCTGTAAAGAGACAATCAAAACTTTGTATTACAGCAGAGTTTTGAAATACCTGCACTTTAAGTGACTATTTGCATTTTTGTTTAATTATTTATCTTCTACTTCTCAGAGGACTATTCAAAACTTAAGTTACAAAAGGCGATAAAAGAAAGACAAGGCGTTATAGAAAGACACAAACATATGCTTATAAAATATGATATATTGCTTTAAACAACCAACAGCACAGAAGTAGCCTAACTTTACGTATTTCTACCTGCAGCTACAAAATAAAATAGATGAAAGTCAATTTACCAAAATAAGTATATAATGTAATGTGATCATTTCTGTTTAGATAAATTGCTAACATAATCACATTTTAATATAGGTAAATAATTTGAATTAATGATTTATTCTACACTACAGCACCACCGTTTCTTAGATTTGACTGTAACTCTAACTGTAGGTGTCATGTGCTGTTCAGACCTGAAAATACCACAATAAACCAGAGCATATGAGCCCTTGTGGTTATTCGGGTCGTGTTTCCAGCAATCAAATTGGTCAGGACATTCCAGAGAATGGTTGTGTTTGTGGCGGTTTTGAAGTAGTTGCAGGTGGTCTGAAGTATCCTAGTGAAGAACTGTTAGACATTTTTTCCTTGGTATTGAGAAATTTAGGAGAGTCCTCCTTTGCTGGTGAGCAATCTTCTATACAAGGAGCTATCAGCCATGAGTGGAAAAAAACTATACAAGTGAACTTATGAGGATCTTTGTAACAATAGTACTATAAAACACAACTGTCACAACTTTATTTACTGGATAGAATTTTAAGTAAATTTAACATTAGTACATGTGCAATCCTTGGTGACAGTCTTAGTTTAGCTGCATATTAGGGTGCTAACATGGCAATAAACACAAGGTATATCTGGGGCTGATGGGAATGTCATTAGTTTAGTTGGTAATTGGTTATAAAAGTATCAGACAAATGCGTGAATGGGTGAATGATATATAGTGTTAAAGTGCTTTTGAGTGGTCGGAAGACTAGAAAAGCAAGTACAAGTCCATTTACCATTAAAAAAAAATCTGACCGGATGATGCTAGTAATCACCTTTATTGAGCTGCCAAATCGAATCTTATGTTTTATAACTAAATAGGAGATACTCTTAGTTTTCTTTCACTGCTTCTTGTGGCTGACTCTAGTCACAGAAGTATAAATAGGGTGTGACCCTGTTTCTGGTGGTTTTCTATATCACATAACTACATGATGATGTCAGATTCTGCCACTAGAGGGCGAGCTCTACCAACAGATTCCCCTCAGCAGACAAAAGCACCATTTCCAGCTTCCCTGAAGGTGGGATTCAGATTTCCACCCTGCAACCTGTCACAGACCAGTAAGAGAGTTTGTTATTTGTCATGTCATTAAACGGTGTTCGATTGCCATAAATGTCTGTTGATTATCTGTCCTAATGTCATCCAGGCACCATGCCTGAGCTGTGTATATTTGACATAAACTGACCGATCATCAGGTTTAATAACTTGCCTTCTAGTATATCCACAAACTATTATGCCACAGCCATGCACGTACACACAGGGATACTCATTCACACACAGGCGCGCACACACACACTTTCCTCCCTCCAGTGGTCCATAGACCTCCCTGACACCCCATTCTCCCTCTCAGTCTGGGCAGGCTGCCAGCCCAGCCCACCCTCTTTCTTTCTCTCTCTCTCTGTCGGTCTCTCTTTTTCTCTCTCTCCCCTCCCATTTTTTTTTGCCCTGGATCTCTCTCTGTGTACTCTGTACATACCAAGCCAAACCTCACAATGCTACATTTACTAAAACAAGTGGCATAAAAATTTGCAGTGATGTTGTTGTTCCCAGACCTCCCTCTCTTTGGTGGACTCGCTCTGTGAGGCAGTGCAGCATTCAGACGGCTCTAGAGGCAGAGCAGGGCAGGTTGACCGAGAGAGAGAGAGAGAAAGAGAGAGGAGAAACTAACATCACCTGTGTGGGAAATCTAGAACAACGGAGGACCAAAAAAAAAGGAGGAGTCTTTGGAGAGCAGAGCTCTCGCTGTGTCAACCCACCCACCCCGCCCTACTCTCTCTCACATGCACACACACAGACACACTCTTCCCTTGCCTCCCCCTTCTTCCCTCCCCGTTTGTCTCCTCCACTCTCCGATGCTGGTGTGGTGAACAGCAAGACACTCTCGGCTGAGCTGCATGGAGGCTCAGGGAGGGGCAGGGAGCCCAGGTAAGAGACGTTTTTTATTCTTTCTTTTCTCTGTGCCACGGCTTTTGTCACATTAGCATTGTTGTTGAAGAGTGTCTGTTTCACTGCTGTAAGTCAGTGTCTCTCTTACAATAGCATGTTCAGGGTGTTTATACTTGTATGGACGCTTTATAAATGATGGGACTGATTCATATTTGTCAGATGAGCTGGTTTAGATCATCTAAATCATTTTTTGGGGTTTGTCTAGGCAAGATATAGTCACTGATATATGTTTAAATATAGCAGTGCACCAGTACTCTGTCTTTGATAATTTTCCTATGACAGGATCCAATTGTGGAGGGTTCATCTCTATATCTAAGCTTCATGTTTAATCTATTGCCTAGCAGTACATGTCTTTTTTATCTTGTCTTTTTTATCCACACACTGTAGTCAACCATGCAAAAGCTGGACTGATGAAATACAAATAGCAGTACAATAGTGGACGAATATGGCCTTTGTGTTAGGGACTTCCAGAGAAGCCGGTGCTGTGTGGTAGCCCTGCACAATGCCCCGGTGCCACTAATGCACTTTAACATCTAAACAATCAAACATTCACAAAGGGTTGATGATGTAACTGTGTCTATATCAGCTGCATTTGAACCTACAGTGTGCATTCAACCATTAATACAATTCTGCTTTATTACTCTATTGTACCTTGGGGGTAAAACAATGTCTCTGCAGCCACTATAAGATGCAATTCCAGCAGATATAATGGGAAATCCTTTTTCTCCTGCCATGGCTTTCTTCCACTTATCATTGTTTACAGGCAGTTTCTACATGTTCATGCTGACGGCCAGAATTACCTGCCCATGAAAAATTGGGGTATTATTTGTTCATTATGATGAGATTAAATTAGAGTGAACATCATTATGATGATGTATCACAGACAGGGTCACAATGGTGACTTCTGGAGAGCAGTGTGGTAGCATTTCTAGCTTTACTTGGGAGGTTTGGAATTAAATATTGCTAGAAAATGCACCAACAACACCATAAACTGTTCAGGAAAATTATTTCTGGAGTCAACATTTACTTTACCTATTCTCTCTGCTCAGTAATCTAGTCATCTGTTTTAAGAAATTTGTATGGAAATGCTCATTGCTAAGGGTATTGTATACCAAAAAAAGTACAGAAGATGGAGAACAATCAGCAAGTAAAATGACCTGGCGAAAAAGGGTGTTGAGGATGTTAAATCCTCCTGCCTGCACTCCAAACAGCAATTGATTTATTGAACAGCGACACTGAGTTTGATAAAAATTTTGGCAAATGAACACTACATCGTTCTCATCCTCTCTTTTATTTCTCTCCATCTGTCCTTGGATGGTTTGCTGGTTCACAACCGACAGCTTGAGGCAGGGTCAGCCATTGCTTGAAAAGACCACTTTTCTGATCGCTCACTGTCTTTCACCCACAGTAAAGACAGTAACATTCTTGTTGTTTACTCTTCGTTTTTCTTCACAGCCAGTTCAGCAGGTGGTGGCTAGACCGGGCCATCTGTGTGAACTTGTCCTGCTTTACACACAGCGCTTTTCTTCTGCCACTGATAATCATCAGCCAGACTCATCTTCCACCAAACATTTGAACATAAATGAGCTCACAGAATGTGACATAAGGTCATGTGTATTCTACATTAAAACATGGGAAATGTGTTTTTTAAGAAGGTGATTGAAATGAAAACCTAAGCTTCTAGTTTAAATATTGAACAAACATTTCATTATAACAGCAGAGGTAACTTTATAGTATTTCTGTTTCTGTGGCTCCTCGCTGGGGAAAATAAATCAATAGCCACCGATGAACACTGTGCTCCTCAGGGTGAAAGCAGAATCCATCATGTTTGGATTGGCTTTGGCTGTAACACCCTTTTAATCTAAAATGAGAAATTCAACTGTCTAGGAGCATACTGCAAGTAGAAATAGCCTCACCAGCCATCTGGTGACACCCATCAGGAATCTGCTCTACTCCCACAAGTCTTTCTATCAACTCTGCATATTATCGTAAAAAAGCCATTCTGCAGTATTCTTTTCTTAATGTTCCTCCATACTCAAAGATTATTTTTATTCTATTATAATTGTCTTTGAAATGTCATTGTTAAACTGTAGTACTAGTTTATTTGTTGATCCCATTGTGGGATTTTATCCAACATGCCTGATTCAGCTTACTTCAGCCTTCATCAATTTAGAAATTCAGTTTATGCTGCTTTCAGTCCTCTGAAATCTTTCAGTTAAATGTGCAGAACTTCCTTACTCCTGTCCTTACTTCACTCAGCCTCATCGCATCTCCCACTGGGTTTTAGTTGTGTCAAACAGGCCAACCCATATCGTGCATGCTTCTGCATTTGAAGGGATGCTATTTTAAGTACCCTCTATTTTCAGACTTGTTAATAGTCCCTGTGAACTTGTTTTTCCTATTTTGAATGGGTGTTGGAGATTGAAGAACGTGACTAGACTATTGGATTTTTTTTTATATAGAAACATTAACATCACAATTTTATAACAACAGTTGAATTAGATGTTTGCCCCCAGACAAGTAAACAAATCTCCTTTCAAGGACATCTATAAAACTTTCGACACTGTTCATACAAATGGATACAGAACAGAAATTGATACAGGATCGACAAAAGGCAGAGTGTGTAGACTGAATGTTATAAATAATATAAACAGATTGAGATATCCAAGAATTTCAATGGACAGGTAAAGCAGTTACCAGGGGATTAATGCCAGGTTTAGATTTTAAATTAAATGGGAAAATATAATATTTGCTATATAATTAGGATAATTACTGAACACGACTCAAACACTGAAGCCAACATTCACTTCTTTCAGTACTTAGGATCACCAAAGTGATTTCCTCCCTGGGTTACCCCAAGATGTGTCTTTGTAGATTTTACTGCAGTTTCTTGGTGCCTTAAATTGTTCTAGGTTAGATGTAGTTGATGTTAGTTAATTAAAGCACACATTTTTAATGTAATCTTGTATTCAAAATCAAACTATGATGAATATTTCCACCCTTTTCTCCTCTTTGCTCCTTCTCACTATCTGTTTCTGTTTCTATGTGTGCTGATAGAGCCCAATAAAGACATCCAGAAGCTGCTGAAGCCCTCCAGCTCAGGTGACCTATCCAAGGAGTTGTTTCACCGCCCAGCAGGGGAGGAGGAGGAGGTCGGCCTGTCAGGGCACACTGCCAGCCTGCTGCACATTACGGAAAAGAGACGTAAGTAACGGGGGAGCTGGGTGAAGAGAAGGTGATATTAAGACAGTCCAAGAGAGATGAATATTCATGGTTTGCAATGTTACAGGCTAATTGTGGGTGGAAATGCTTTGAGCAAGATACCTGATCAATATCAAGTGAATACAAGGAAGGAGAGGAGGAATGTTGAATAAGGAGGGCAGAGGATATCCTGCTTTTGTTAAAGAGACAGTCAATCAATCTACAGTAACGTGACACAGAATGAATCAGACATATAACACATATAACATTTCAAATTCTGGGCTATCTACAGCCTCATCCAGTAGATTACAGGTTGATCGTATCTGTTCTTTAAACCCACTGAATGATTGCAGACTATTTGAGGGTTTCTGGTCCCACATTCTTAAAAACCACTGCAGCTTAGTCTTGGTTGAAAGGACTCATTGTGCATCAGTACCATACAGAGGCTTCTGTACGTGCCAGACTCAAAGCCCAGGGCACAGAGACAGATACACGGCTGACAAGAAAACCTTTATCTGCTTCACTAACCACACTTCTTCAGAGAAACAACTCATCCACAGGCTAATGTCTGTGTCTCAATGATTTAAGGTGACCCACTAACTAGCCGTGCAACTTGGCAGGTTATATAATAATTTGTGGCTATGAAGAGAAAGAAAGTAAAAATTCCATCCTGAGAAAAAATGAAATCCCAATGATCGGCCCCCTTGTTATTCATTTCCCCCACTATAATGAGAGATCAGGAATCACATTTAAATGTATATGCTCTTTAAATTCTATGGAGATTATTCATTCAGGTTATTGTCCAGAGAACCACAATGCAGCTTCATCTTGAATGTCACAGAAACAAATTCCTGCCTTGTGCTGCGGTTTTGTCTCCAAAAAGGGGGACTGCAGTTGCTCCTGAGATGTCGGCAACATTTATTTTTAGGCCTGGAGCAAACAGCTTACCTTAAAAAGACAAACATTTTGATATCCCAGAGAGGAGCAAGTTGTTAGTGGGCAAGTGGAAACTAAATCATTGAAATAAAACAAAGTGCAAGTATAATAGATGCACTAATGCATTAAGAAAAACATAGAAAACTGCATTGCGGATACATTTTCCCTTTTGTTATTGCGATTGGGTGGACGGATTAAAAATGTATGGTGACTGCTGTGCAGTGGTCCTAATGCGAAAAAGTGTTCATCTGTTTGTATTGATCTTTAATAGCAGAAAACAGTAGTCAAAGGGAAGAACTGGGAACTGTGGGATTCAAAAACTTTAGTGGAGTTTATTTTACAGCTTATGCTATAACATACCACACAGCTACAGCCCAGTAAACCCAGTATGTTTTACGTGTTTCATCAAGGCGACCTGTTTCAATTTTGATGGACTTAGTCGTTTGTGCATTATCAAAGTTAAAAATACAGTTTTCTTACCTGTCTGTTGTTGATTAGCAAACAATGTAACATAAAATATCTAGCACAAGACAAGTATAGAAAAGTGCCTGTATGTTCAGTCACTGTGAGGATAAAATGCTAAACACTTGTAAAAGAATATTGTTTTACATTGCTTGTTTAATATACTATCTCGATACCTTAGCTTTTTATCAATCAAACGTCTTTCCTCCATCAGAGCCCAGTCATCATTACCAGCTGGTCAGGCTTGACTGATGACCTCAGAGCACTGATGAGCCAGTAGAGAGGGAATAGGATCACACACACCCAGCATGTAGTCAAATCCCCTCTACTCCCCTATTGCTTCTGCCAAATTTGAACTCTTCCCTCTACCCATCCTCCCTTTTCTTTGTTCCTACTGTTGAAGCAATCTGTACCTTTCTACATGCAAGTAAGGGACAGAGAAGTAAAGGGAAAGAAAATGAAAGGAAAACCCTTTTTATGGAACAACAAATTGACAGCATGCAAACAATTATTTGTGTTTAGTTTACTTTCAGTAAATCAAAGAAACCTTTATTTCACACACATTAACTTCAAAGTCATGAATACTGAGTGTGAGATTAAGGGCATGCTAAAAAAAAAAAAAAAGAATATGCTAAGAAGGGGAATGGATTATAGGACACAAATTTGACTTTGCTGGCCACCAGGCTGTATGCTTGCTGTACGAAGAGGCAGTGGTCTTTTACATCATCCATTTGCTTCAGGCACAATGTCCTTTTTTAGTCTCAGTGTGAACCCTCTTTTGTCAGTCCTCCTCACTGGCGTCTTAAAGCTTCCCTGATTGGCTTTGAGATGGAGGCAGTTGTTTCAGTGCGTCTGCCTGGGAGAGAAAATGCACTGATCAATTATTCAAGGAGACAGGGTGTGGGAGAGGAGAAAAGAGATGGGGAAGAGGTGGTTAAAAAACAAGCACAGCAGAATGGGAATAACCTTGTAGCCTATTGAAAATAATGGTAGTAAATAATGCAGGGACCATTTTTGTTTTACATCATGCCTTCCTTCATCTACGTCCTCTCGCTTTCCTTTCCTTCTTATTCTTTAACATCTATCCTCTTAACTAGCTTTGTCCATCTCTCCTCTCCCATCATCCTGCCACTCCCTAATTTCTCTTCATCTCCTCCTCCACAATTTCTTAACTCCCTGTTTCACTGCCTCCAGTTTCTTCACTCCTCCAGAAAAGGGGGGATTGCTGTCAGCAGGCAAATTTTAAGCCTGAAGGGAAAATAAAATATATTCACAAACGCAGTCAAAAAGCAAGTAACAAAAAAATATGAAGAACAAACAAACTGGTTTTATTTGATTTTTGTCAACCAATCATTTCATATTGCAGTGTTTCTCCACTGAAAGTAATCAACCACTATGACAAATGTCCTTAATTCTGACTTTTGGATGCTGCTTTCCATTGCGGCTGCTTAATCATATGTGGTGCAGCGGTTAATGGTGTGGCAAGGGAAACTCGTTCGCTTAACCCTTCTATGAAGTGTCTTTTAGAATATATTATTTTGCTGTGAAGGAGTACTGTGAAGTCAAGTCTCCAGCTTTTATATTTGCAATGTATTATGAAGGTAGAACAATCCAAGCCTCAAGTATGTTCAATAAAAACTTAAAATCATTCCATATCTAAGTGGTAGCTTAATCCGTGAGCTCACAATTAGGAGGTGTTAAAAGTGCCATATGTAGTGTCCTTTGGCAGTAAAACCTTCCATGATCTAAATAGAACTGGGGAATAGCATGAAAGACTACATTAAACCTAATAGGATTATTACCAGCTGTGACAGTGACAGTAGTATAAGACCCTTTCATAGCAGTCACATAGCTGGATATACACAGCTGTAAATGATCAGATTAATTATGGTCCCTCTATTAAGTATGTCACACTCATTCCGGTGAGCCAGCATTCACAATACCCATGCCTGGCACAACTAAATGGAACACGGCCATAATCATGTTATTGATTACACCTGTAGTGGGGAGGTTGGAAGTGGGGAAATGGCCATGCCCCCCCCTACTTTATGCCACTGGTCTGATGCAGGGTTGTGGCTGGTGTGACCCCATCTCTAGATCTCTAGGACTCTAGATACCGATTTGCTTTTCATATATATCTTCCGACATTAAGATCAGAGTGTAGGGTGTGTTTGTGATATAATGTCAGAATAGAAAAGAACATGCGTTTGCATTGATATTTCTAACTTGTAGCCCTGGGGGATCCCACAAAAGATTATTGCAGAGATAAGAAATCACTTGTTTTAGTTAGTCACCTCTATTCCTCTCTTTCTTCCATTTAATTTGTTAGTCTTCCTCCATCTTTATTGCCATTCTCTGTCCCTATTTGAACTTTGTTGATATCAAAATTTCTATTTTTTCCCATGGAGTTTTTATATGCTGTCCACATGGTCCCTGGCCTTGTAAATAATTCTGCATATCATTTGTAGCTAGGTCATGACCGGGGTGTGACCCAGTCCTGGTTATGAATACAAGTAGGAATTCTGCAGTAAAGCAGATGGTTTTGGGTGAAATAAAGGACAGCTGAGGATGCCTTTAGACTTCAAACTCCAAAGTCTCTGCATTTTACTTAGTAAAAAACTCAGTCACTTTTTCCTTTTTTTTATTCCACCTATCTCATTGCATTTCTGGTGTTGAATGTTTTCTGAAACATGGCACAATGACCAGCCACTGCTTCAGAACAATGCTCACTCTTGTTTAAATCAATAGTTGCTGAAGGAAGATGCAGGGAGTTGGATATAACAGAAGCAGGAAAATGGGTTTTGCCTCTTCAACTTGATGCGTTGTCTTAAACAGCCTGGAAAACAGCAGGCAAACGACATGGGATAGTAACAGCTTTCAACCTGTCACGTAACCCGTCGTTTCTCCACAAAGTGAAGCCCACAAACGACCAGTGCAATGTTTCAGACTTGATGTTGCATGGCAGGCAGGCATCCATTGTTTCATAAGGAAATACAAACACTTACATATGCTTTAATGAAGTCTCCAATCATCTTTCTCACTATAATGTTAGATTAGTTCAGCTCTATTACACAGGATCAGTTCCTAACTTGAGCGATGCTGAGACGAGCAGATGCTCTTGGACCCCTCGCTAGGCTTTATGTATTTATTACAGAGTCTTTGAATACATTTCACTTTACATACATCACCTTAAAATTTCAGCCTGATTGGAATGCAAAGCCTGGCAAGCTGACGGACGCCTCATGTGAATTTGACCCTGTTGGGTGCAGCAGTAGTGGCTCCTGTCTGCCGAGGAATCTTGTGCTTAAATGAACAGGTGCAACACACCCAGGGGAAAGATTTAGATCACAATGTGTTAAAGAACTGGCTATTTTCATCTCCTCTGACTTTAGCTCTTGTTTAAATTCTTCAATTCTGACTGCCTGCATAAACTCACAGGTGCCATGCTGCAACAAAGACACTGACGACAGTGGCGAGCTCTGAGGCAGATTCAATTAATCTTCGGTGTCTGTTAGAATTATTTCTCTGAAGTAGAGAGAACTTAGACAAAAGTGAATAAAAGAGTAAATATGTTCCTTTTCAAAATCAATTTTATAATAGTACTGCAACAGCCAGCTATTGATCTGATTATCAGTACTATTGGAGATTTAAGAGTGCTACATGATGGGCTGAGGAGCTCTGTGTTGAACATGTATGCAGTCTATCCCCCACTTCTTTTTAAAGAGCCGCTTTTCGTCTGCACTGTAATAAAAAAACAAGTTTTGATTTTAATCCTTCAACCTCCCTGCAGACTAAAAGTATGCTGTTTTCTCTCTCGGCCTCATAGAACCACTGAGTAGTGTGTCCTCTCTGGAGGTGCACTTTGACCTCTTGGATCTGACTGAGCTGACTGACATGTCCGACCAGGAACTGGCCGAAGTTTTTGCTGATTCTGATGAGGAAAACCACAACGAGTCCCCAGCAGGTAAGGCCTGCTAAAAGGGAATTACAAGAAACACAAATATTTGAAAAATGAAGGGAAGGGGAGCCTCTTCATGCAGACACATCTGCTTTTCTATGGCCCGTGCACTGATTTTAATTCATTCAAATTATTAAAAACAATTTCCTGTAGATATTTTATTTTCTCTAGCTTTGTATTTAAAAAACTTGGTTTGGTCAGTGTGTTACTTTATCATGTATCATTTGTTTGGTGAGGGAGGCATTTCCCAATTAAATTCCCTCCCTGCAGACCTCTACCTCAACTCAGTGACTTTAGGGGTAAAGATGCCTGCAAAAGGAAATATGAAACACTACTTCTGAGTGTGGTATTACTCAGTGACCTGGGGAAGAGAGAGTTTCACATCATTATGGCCCGGCAGGGTCCTAAAAAGGCCTGCTGAGCCATAATGATTTAATATGCCACGTGACTCCCTTCAGGGACTCATCAAAAACATATTTCACAGTGTCTGGAATAAATGCCCTCAAAAGGTTAAACTTCCATTTTTAAATGGCCTCACGCTGTTTGATTCTTATGAGAAACAGTTTAAATTGGATTCAATCAAATTGCCATTTAGAGTTTCAACAGTACAGGAAAGCAGGAATGAAGAAAACAATGAGCCTCATGCACAAACAGACAGCAGGTACTGTAGCACGTCTTTCTCCCAGTACACACAAGGATGCACAAAATCTTTGCCATGTTTTATTTATGACCTGCTAGCCTCATCACACATGCGGACAGTGAACCCTCGCTTCCTCAGACACTCCTGCCTCTCAGTATGCACACAGGATGTCATGCCAGCTCGAGATTTAAAGGTCCACTGAAACAGTTTAGACAATGTCTTACAAATATTTTTATAGTCTGTGCATCGACTGTGCTCATCAAAAAGTTTAAAACATCACTTCTTTTTTGTAAAAATGTTAGATTTGCAATGATGATGCTGTAACTGACTAGGGGTGTAACCCATTCTCGTAATTTTGCTGAGAATACGCAATAGTTTCAAATAGATATTTATCATTCTGGTAACAGTGACTTAAAGATAACCTAATGGTTAACTCCACTGTTTGGATCCACTGAAACAGAGTGCAGGATGTCATGCATTCTTTTCACTCTCGTGGAGAAACGGTCAACTTAAAACGTTATGAATTAAGTTTTCCTTAAATACTTTCTATATGCTTCTATCAGTCTTATCTTACATTTCTTATCTCCCACTTCTTTAACAACAATAATGTTATCTCTTTGTTTATTACTAATGCTCCATATCATGGCACATCTTGTTATGTGTGAGTTATGGTCCCAGTGGGCCATCTGTGCCATGCTGCTGTCTGCAGCTCCACAGCCAATTATTTAAATTAAAGTGAAAAGGCCCTTTTATGTGCAAGACAGAAACATGTTCTTTGTTTCTTAGTAAGACCTTGTGCATTTTTGAGTGTAGAGTACCATCATGTAAAATGCTTAACCAAAATTGAAAACATTGTTTCAGTTTAAAATATTCACTGACAGGATTCTTAAGTCTCACTCAGTTTATTTCTCAGTTTATTGTGCTAAGACAACTGCAGTGTAAGACAGCTTTGTGGTCGTCTAGATAATCACCATCTGGAGTTATTATAAAAACTGAGCTGCACTGGATACTCTACTGTGTTCACTAGCTAGGCGCTAACTGTGTCTTCCTGCTGTTTGGTGCTTAGCGGGTAGTGTACAGCATGACTTGGCAGCACTGAAGTCTGTTTATTTCATTTATCTTGCAGGAGAGTTGATAGTCTGGGGTGCAATAGAATAATCACAAATAGTCAGTCTTCCGGTTAAAAAACATGACATGACTAAGCTCCTTTTTAAAAAGTGAAATCAAGGGATTTATAACATTATTTTATCCATGAATTGATGACTTCATATATACATGAGATTCAGATTTGACTCATCATTATATAACACACTCTGCCATGATTTGATTCACTTTAGTGAAGTTTGATTAATAATGATGGCTCCAAAATGTTTTGCAGCTTCTCAAATGCAAATTTGAAAATATTAAAACATGTACGCCAATGCATCTCGAAGAATTGTACTAGCAGAATGTGAGAACAACAAGTCGGTAAATTATGCTGATATGTGACAAACATATTAACTCTTTTAACACATGTTCCCACAGCAGAACAGTTTTAGCTTGTCCCACCTTCTCAGCTCTGCTCTCCAACACCGGCACACCAAGATCCCTCAGGCCCTTGTTAGTTGCAGGCCACAGCTGCTTTTCAGTAGCCAGATGCAGGAGATGCAACAGCCAAGAGGCATTAAGTCCACGACCTCACATCCGCTCTCCTGCTAATCAAGCTGAAGTCCTGCTGTCAGGAGACGTACAGCTGTATACTACTGTTATGATGTAAAATGATTTCATTTACACAGCCTCCGATCTGTGAGAAAAACAAAATCTCCACAATGATTAAAGTTTGCACCCTCAAAATGACATTTTCAGATGATCTGTTTTTATTGTTAATAATGCAAGTGACAACCTCACAAAAAAGCAGGGTGTGTCATTCACTCTTTTTTTACCTTCATAAAATGTGAATAAAAATAGATCAGCCATCTGAGAGCATGGCAAAAATGTCTTCCTTCTAGAACGTCTTTAACCTTTTGACGTGAGATGTATCATTTTGTGCAGCATCGCTCCAAAA
The DNA here is from genome assembly GCF_027596085.1 of Anoplopoma fimbria. Classification (NCBI taxonomy): domain Eukaryota; kingdom Metazoa; phylum Chordata; class Actinopteri; order Perciformes; family Anoplopomatidae; genus Anoplopoma; species Anoplopoma fimbria. The sequence continues at coordinate 16,852,435 of NC_072450.1, forward strand.
GATCTCTCACTTATACCTGTGTGCTGTTTTTGTCTCGCACTCATCACAGACACTTTCCTCCTCTCCTACACCCTATGTCTCTCAGCTTGTCTTTATCCTTCAGTTCCAATCTCTTTCTCCATGTCTGCCTCAGATACAGATTTAACAGAGGAATGATAACAATCCCAAATGTAGCCACAAAGATTGCTTTGGAGAGTTTGCAGACGGACACTGTAGGGCAACTGCAAAGTGTTTAACGTATAGGGCTACACGAGGACAATAGGACCCTAACGCTTGATTTGCTCATTTGTTTTTCACCGTACCTTGCAGAGTCATTGCCCCTTTACATGTCATTTTTACATTTGAAAATTTGTGCATTCTTAATGTAAAAATACACTTTTCAGTGTGATAATCTAAAACAGCTAAATCACACATGAACAAAGATATTCTACTGTCTGATACAGATGTTCACGTGCTTGTGCTGTGCTATCGTTATCCGCTCCCTATCTTGCCTCTCGTATAGGACACTGATTGGTGCTGACATGTTGAGATGAATGTTTTCCAGTCATTTATTATGTAAATAGGTACACAATTGAATAATTGAGATAGTTGTTAAGATGGTAGTTTTTTTTCTGTTCCCACCATAAAACTGCGGCCCCTTTTCAAGAAGGAAAATGCAACAAGAAGAGCTTCTCCCTTCTCTTCTACACTGCACTTAGACTTTGGACATTGACACTGAAGGGTGGTCACCACCACTCTACCCCCCTTTGCCATCAGTCAATGACATGAGTCACTGATCCACGTGGTCACATGCAATTATTTTCATTTATTTGTGGTTCTTCGTTATTCATTGTACTCTTCATCATATTCTTCATTCACTCCATTTATTTTGTTAATTTATAGTTTATTCCTTTATTTTTTGTTTAGTATTTTTGTTTATGTAGGTAGTCCAATAAATATTTCATTTATAAAGAACTTGATTATTTGACCTGTGTGTTTATGAAATAATAGGTCCCTGTACATTTTAATAAGGACTCCATAGCACCCTGAGATTAAGATTTAATTGATTAATATGACTCATGAATAATATAATGAATATTTAGAATTTTTCCAAAATGAGGTGGCGTTGAAAATTAAATCTTATGTCAAATTATGTTAGTTAAACTAATGGTGTCTTGTGGCGTAATATGAGTACCATCATTATTTTATACAAATGTATGGGTTTAAAAATCATAATTGAATTGTTAATAATAGTAACAAATCTTTATATTAATTAATTATTATTTATTTAATCTGCTGCCAGCAACAATGCAACATGTAGTATGTGGGTTTATTTGTCCATAAAGTCATCATTAAGTTCATTGTAGGGGTGAAAGAGTTTGATTCACTTTATTTGTGACGGAGGTTGTGTTGCAAAGAGTTAATATTGAGCTGTGCTCTGTAAGCATTAGTCTCTATGGAAAACTGCTGATTATGCGCCAGTGTGTTAAGGGCATTTAGGAGTTGAAGAAGAGGTTAAAGGAAGATGAGAGAGAAAGATGAGTGAGCGAGTTCATGCTAAAAGTAGGTTCTTCTTGAATTATTCACTTCTGCCTGCTGTAAACGTGGCCTGGTCCTGCAAATACATTTTAAACAGTCATCATAATCCAATCTACAACACTAGCACATTATTTATAGATGCTTGTGTCTTGTTTGTTTTGTTTACTCTGCTGTCTGTCTTCCGTTTTCCCCTTGTCCATTCCCATGTGTCTCTCTTTTACTTTCAACTATTTGGTAGCATGATTCAAATTGGATTTTTCATGGACAGTTCAACCATAGTTAGTGAACATTATAAGTTGTATTTCATAGCGAGCGAGAGGAGAACATATAGTACTTAGTGTTTCATCAAGCGTCTTTTTCTAGAGCAGCTCCAGAGGCACAGAACAAAAGGCTGACTCTGTCCAGTAGGTTTGCTCTTTGTTTTATACTCAAATGAGCCTCATGAACCAAAGGGTTTACTACATCCCTAAAAAACTACCCCAGGCATAGCTTTGGCCTCTTGTTCTTTGTCGTTGGAGCAGTAACAGGGTTTTAACTGATGACATTGCAGACTATAATCTATTGTTTTTCTGTCTGGTTGACATTTTTTCTGTTCGACTATTATTAGTCTTGTTTTATAACGGGTATTTGTTTTAGGGATTTGGGCAAGGATTTTTAGACGAGTAGACATGCAGAGGGATGAAGTGATGCAGAAAATAGGGAACAGAAACAGAGATTCATTGTCCATTCATAGTTTTTAAACCAGACATGTCTCCCGAGAGGGTCTCATCTCTGACAGTTGGTGCTTGGTGTTTGTCGTGGAGGACAGAAAAATCTTACTGGAAACACAACTTTACAACAGACAAAACCAAGCAAAGCCTTGGCGTGGCACACCCTAATGCCGAAACAGGTGTTTCAAATCTGCTGTCAAACGCTTGCAATAATGTAATTGCTCAGGTTGTAGCCAGATGTGATGCCTGTTGTAAAGTGTTAGCCCATTGAGAGGCAGTGCAGCAGCAGATTTCTGAATTGGGTAATTTACTGGTTAAATATTCATTTATCCTTTAGGACCACAACAAGACCACTTTTTATAGACACTCAATAAAGCTCCATTGAATATGAAAGGTCAAATTAGAGCTCAACTCACTACCTTAAGGGCCGCTTTAGGCTGTTAAGGACATTACAGATTGTTATAGTTGAAAAGTACTTGTCCCAGTTCCCAAACAGAGATTGTGCTGTGCTAGAAATAGTATGCACACATAAAAGAAGTGTTGTTTCCATTAAATTAGTTTAATGAGAAGAGCATTGTAACCCACTGTGCATGTGCACATATGTACACAAATGTTTTTCCTGTTTTTCCTTTCTCTGGCAGAGGCTAGTGTCTCAGAAACATTAAGTTATGCAGCAACATGTTGACTGAAAAATATAATGGCTGCTAGCCAGCAGCACAGACGGAATACAGTGCAGTACCCCATCGCTCAGGGTACTCTGTGTATGTGACTGCATGAAAGCGGGAGAGAAAAAAGGAAGAAATCTTTGTATGTTGTGGGGAGGAATCCAATTCCTTTACCTCTCAGGTTGTCAAACATTCCTTTGTACGTTAGTTCAATTATTTTCATGTATGAATTTATTCATGTCATTAAGTCTTTTAATTAGATGTCAGGGTAAACACAGGTCAACATAAATCTGAATGCACATAAGGAATGAAAAAACCCAGACACATCGCAGACATGCAGATATGTACTGTAACCACACAAACACATCAACCCGTCAATCAGCAGGTGTTCACGGCGCTTGCTGCAGCAGACTCCTTTATGCTGCTGAGGAGGTTGTTGTCCCTTCTCTCTCATTAAAGTCCAAGACGCCATCAATCTTCTGAGATCAATACCTCTTGTGTGCCTCCCCCTTCTCTCTCTCTTTCTTATCGTCTCCAAGTCTCTAATATGTGTGAGGATATGGATGTGGTGTTGGGAGAAATATAAGCCAGGTACTTAGTATGACCTTCAGTTAAGAGACCTAGCATTGGACTGGTACGGGCAGGGTAAGGCAGAGTGAGTTTCCAGCTCTCCATCAGTCTTTACACCTCTTGCCTTTTTGTGCTCCTGACAGGTTGGACATCACCACCAAGTGGTACAAAGAGGCAATGACAACAAAGCTGAAAAAAGATCTGTGAATGGCAAATATTAAAAAAATAGCAAAAGAAACAGTTGGTATAAGTTGTTCTGAGTTGTAGCAGAGAGATTATTTATGATAATTATGTATTTATTGGTTCATACAAACAGAAAGTAGTGTTTTGTGTGTTCAATGCTTTTGCAAATAATTTCAGATCTCTCAAACTATTTCTTAGCCCATCTTAGCTTGTCATTATCTCACTTCACATGTAAGTGTGGAATGTGTAAATCCTTAAAAATGTACTCGCTGTCACCCCGGTAATCTTGAATGAACAACAATCTGTGGCCTGTCTAGAAATGGCTAATACATATGTGTGAGTGCAGGCTTGCAATAGGCTAAAGGTGTTTAATGGTTGGGAAGAAAGCAAGCAGCAATGGTATTCAGCATGATTTTGTTGCATTTGAACAGTTGAGCTCTGGAAATAGTTCTAAATATGCTTTAAGCTGGTGTAAAGCTTGGTATACTGAAGCCAATAAACATCAAAACAACTGTATTTTCAGGCTGAAGTTATGTTTAACACGACAGGGTGCAAAGTGATTTCCTTGTGCCAACACTGCATTCCTGTCGGTCACAGGTCATTGTGTGTTCCCAGGTTCCCACCAGCCTATGCTGCCCAGAGGTGGGTACATGCGCTCCCCCTCGTGGACACGCTGCAGCAAAGTTGAGACCCCTCGAGAGCGAAAGCACCACAGCGACTCGGACACCACCGCAGAGCCCTTAATGAAGCTGGAGAGGCCAAAGCAGCCGTGATATCTGATGCGTAACAGGCTGACTGCAGAGAGATAAAACCCAGAGCCAGACAGCCAGAGCGGGAACACGAAGCAGACCAAGAGGCCCCCATCTGCCACTGTGCACTCACGTAACCATGGTGCTGACGAGTTCAGGTTGAACTCTAGACAACTAGGTCTGTACTCTAACTAAAGATGTTGAGAAGTGCAATACACACTCTCTCCTCCTCTCTTCCTCTCTATCTCTCTCTCTCTCTCACACACACAAACAGACACAATCATTGTGTTTTTCATGTAAGGGGTTCTTAATGCACTCTGAGCTGCCAAATGATTTTAAACTTGGTTGCCAATATCAGACAGACAGGGTATATAATATCACCATCCTTACAGCCTCTCAGGATGAGAAATAGCTTGGATGGTGAGATTGATTCCTAAATTGTGTCCACAGCTTGTGGCCAGACCTTCCATGTGAAGTTCAGATACTGGGACTCGCATTGAATTACCAGGATATGATTTTAAACAAAAGTCATTAGAGCTATCCAAAATAATATATCCCGCTGCGGCTATTACTTAATGTGATGGCTTGAAAATGTGACAGGGTTTAATTTCAGTTGCCTGCAATAATGGTAACTTGATCAGTGGAAATGGGAGTGGATGTCAGTGAGACCGAGCTCTTTACCCATCGTACTTTCTCTTAATGAAGAATGCGTGTTGTTATTATAATTGCCTAAATGAAAATGTTTGCACTTCTCTCACTGAATTGTATTTAAAGTGCCCCTCCCCTCCCAGAATTTTTGGCATTTGGTGCAGATGACACGAAAGGTAAACAGACCAAGTAGCAAGCTATATGCAATACACTTTTCCATGATCACATAATTTGTTTAGATAAATGTTTTCTGATTTCATTATCCTCTTTTAAATAACGATGGTTGCCAGATCTGCTGCTGCTAAAGTAGTTAAAGTTTGTCATTCAAAGTTGGTGGACGCATTAACTTGATCGATGATACTTGAAGCAGTTCTCATTAAAGTCAAATGGACTTAAGTAAGCTTTGCATGAATGCCAAAAACCTGACAAAGTGCCAACAATTTTGTAATCATCTTTAAAAAGATTTATTCAACTCATGATGCAATATTTCACATCTTTCCAAGAAAAGGTTATAGCTGATTACTTGATTTATTTATCTCACATTTAGCTTGTCTATACCAGGGGTGCCAATAATTCTGAATGCTGTGACACGATGGATCAAAAGTGACACTGGGATGACAGAAGAATAAATACAAGTCTTGAAAAAGTGTATTTTATTGTGTAATTCATACACTACACTTTGGCAAGTATGCCCCATTCTGTACTGTGTGGTGAGCAAACGTTTTAAGTATCATTATATGCATTTACATTGTTCGAAAATGTGGTCTTCCTTCTATAAAGTTCATTGGTGCAGTATGAAAAACATTGGCTGGGCGGTGTGAGAAAAACTGATGAAATTATTTTGGATTCACAACAGACTGATAGTAGTTTATCATTACTATTTTTGTTCACTATAGGTGCTGTTTTCATGTCAATACTTATAAAACAAAACAACAATTGGTTGCTCAACCTCTGAGTATAATATGAAATATCCTTCCAATATTTCCGATGCAATAATGAAAATGCACATCACATTTTTTATTTATTTGATCTTTATATATATTAACCAGGTTAATTTTCGGTGTAATACAAGAATTACTTAGATCTTAAGCTAAATACTTTTCTGCATAACATTGTAGAATGTCTTATTTGACAGCACAACGCATGGACAAACACTCATGGTGGAATAAAATTATTATAAAAAACATTACAATAGAATTCTGACATTTTTAGAAATTATATCTCACAAGAGAAACTGGGCTAATAGTAAAAAATGTTAAAATATACTGGGAATAAAAGACAAACCAGCGGGGTATAAAAGGTGTTTAATATTGGTGTGAGCTACAAAAGCCTCACATTTTATTTGTCGTCACATCTCAATGAAAAGTCAATATTCGTCACTGAAATGTAAAAAGAAATATTCATCTAGCAAATACAAGAGCAGTGCATTGTTGAGCAGGCACAAAACACACAATAGGTTTAATTTACGCTGATCTACAACCAGCTCGCTCATCAATGTTCAGAGTCAAGCTGGTCGGTGTCGGTTTAACCAGCTATTGGAAAAAAAGGGCCCACACTGCCCACACTGCAAGGCATTTACTTCAAGTTTTATCTTTTATATTAAACCTTTTAACTCAGCTCAGGAGATTCTGGCTTAACCATCAACCATTAAGCACTTTTAAACATTCAATAACTGTGTAACCAAACCTTCTAACTCTTCTCAATACAGTAAATGAGAATGCTACATGAATTGTTATCGAGCTTAGCTCACAATTTTGGGATAACATTCAAACATAAGTCACAATTGACAGAATGATGATTTCCTGAGTAACAGCAATTTGTTGTCATGTTAATAAATGCTGGATGTCAATCCATCAGCTGAAAAGCCAATTAATCCTCTCTATACTTTCAGCCCTCCTCATTTGTCTTATCCTCATGAACTGACTAGAAAGCATCAGACTGAATGAATTTCATATGATCTACAAAAAAAGGACAAAAAAGCATAACCAGTCTGTAGTGTGAATAAAGTGATCAATTAATATTTTAAGAGGCGGTTAAGAATACAGAGACTCAGAGGTAGTGTGAGTGAGTGAAGATTTTTTTGTATGCCATTGTGTTAGCTTAGACTCAATTCTAACTCTGTCCCCAGTTCTTAAGTAACCATCAACCTAAAGTGATGGATGACTGCATAAATGTTGACTCTTGTTACTATGGGACACTGAGGAGACGACAATAACCTACAGTACATGTTATCCAATTGCTTTTGTAATATCAGTCATGTATGCACAAAGCAAATTTATAAACACTTAAGTTCCAACATTAACCTTAACTGATATATTAATAAGAACCAGGTTGAATTCTACTGAAAGACTATAATGGTGATGAAAATGTACTTCGTTGAGACCAAATGTCACAGAAATGTTAGAACGATTTCATTGTACGGCGGCGTGAAGAAAGATTTAAAAAAGTCAAAAGTACAGTGAAAGTACCTTTGAAAACTTAAGCATCTGAGAAACAAGAGACAAATCTGGTTTCTCCACTAAGGGAAAACGTATTTTAAATATTTAATTACTAATAAAATTAAGTGGTGGTCAAGTTTGGAAGCAGTATTATTAAATGTATAGATTTAAGGTTGGATAAGGGCAATGGGCCCCAGAATAAAATGTATCTCACATGATACCAGTACTGTGTGTAACTAACCAATACACACCATAACTAATGTACCTCACATGATGTCTATTTATTCAGAATAAATAGACTGCAGATTATTCTGTAGTATTTTTGTCAGCGTTATTGCACTTTAGAACTGCATCAGTGTACTTTGGAAGAAGGCCCCTCCAGTGAAATTAAGTCACAAACTACACTTTTCACAGAAGCCTTAGCTCACTGACTTCAAACTGATCCAACAGTCATTCCCCCAAGAGTATACAATCTACAACTTGAAAAAAAAAACTGCATTATCTAGGCCATTTAGGACCTGTGCAACACATCATCATCCCTCTCTTTGCAGCTGTCCGTGAGATGAACAAGGGATTTATTTCAGAGCCCTGAGATTCTGGACCAGATGGTGCTGAACCATATACAACTGAATCCAGTGGAATATTTGCCTTGAGGCTGCCATCAACCTACAGGTAAAGGGCTGATTTGTTTTGTCCATTCTGTGGGGGATTTTCCTCCCCTTTGTTCTTGTTCCAGTTCTTCAGCCCTTCTGGTAGAGAGGTGTCCTCCTCAAACTCCCCCAGCCCTTCAACAAACTCTTCATACGATGACTTCTCCTGAAAAGGACGAGTTCCTAGCAGCTCCACCATGTCGGCTTTATGTAGAATCTCCTTTTCCAGAAGACGTTTTGCCACCTGCAACACATGACCAAATATAGTAAACAACAAGCGTACTAATGACAATAGTAGTAGTAATAGTTGTTTATTTATTTTAAATGACAGTTGTAATATCACAACTAGCTGTTTAACAGAAGGTAGTTGAGGTTTGCCATCTTCCAACAAGTTTTTCAAAATACGATTTTCAAACCAACCATCTTTATCCTTGTCATCAGAGAAAATGGCTCTCACCTTCTCCACCATTTCTTTCTTGTCAGTTACAAGCTGAAGTGTCCGCTGGAAGGCAGAATCAATAAGCAGGCGAACTTCCTGGTCTATAAGCTCAGCTGTAGGTTCACTGAAGGGCTTCTCAGTTACTACTTCACCCTGCTGAGGCAGGTCAAAGGACACCTGACCCACCGCCTCATTCATTCCAAACTGTACAACCTAAAATATGAGAAATGAGCCGTGTTAATCAAAAGACAAATAAGATGCTTCTTATGTGCCTTTGGTTAAAATATAATTTTCTGACTTCTAATTGTGCACCTGCAGAAATAGTCTGGGCAGTTAAATAGACTATTTTGAAGTTGGTACTGTGGCAGTTTATCTGCATGAAGCTACTTGTTAGCAGAGCTCAACCTAAATAATATTAGCATGGAGTGACACAGGACCTGATGTTTCACATTTTCTGTTATTGACCCGGCACTAGGATTTTGAGTAAAACCATTTTGAAACCAACTTAATATACAGAGCAAAAAGCATTAGTAAAATGTGGTCATCACCTGTTCATACGCAGACTGCGTGACTTTCCTAAGGTCATCCTGCGCCCCGGTGGTGATTCGGCGAAAGAAAACCTGCTCAGCCACTCGACCCCCCAGCATCATGCACATTCTGTCGAACAGCTGCTCCTGGCTGAACAGGTACTGTTCCTTTGGCAGATACTGTGCATAACCCAAACCTTTCCCTCTGGGAACAATGGACACCTGAGGGAGTATATTATAATTAATCTAATTATCAATATAAATGTGATTTAAAAACAAGACCATGCAAGGGCTGCAGAGGAATTCTGATAGTGAAACAGCAGTGCGAGAGAAAGGAGGAAGGAAAGGGTGTGAGTACCTTAAGAAGGGGGTCTGCATGTTCCAGGAACCAGCCTGTTACAGCGTGTCCGGCCTCATGATACGCCACAGTAGTTTTCTCTGGAAGCTGCAGTACCTGAGTCTTTTTCTCCAGACCTGAGAGCAAGGAGGATGTCTTATCAAACTGCACTGTGTGTGTATTTTACAAGCAATAAGTATTCTGGGATGATGTAGCCCTTCAAGCAGACAGTAGATACAGTTGAGGGATGTCTTTGTGTTGGTGCATGAGCAAAATACTTTATCTTTGAGTACGGCATTAAATCAAACAGTAGTTGAATCAAATCCTTACAAGGAAGTCTCAATCGGATATATTAGGATATACTGTAAGTTACTACATTAAAAGCATTTATGTATATCTCTAATTAAAGCACAAAGTACACATTTATGGATCAATATAAATTATGAATCAATATAAACTTACATTATATAATTTATATTAATACCGAAATTTATAGAAATTGCTTTTACTAATAACTAACTTGATTAAGGTGTATAACTCATGTCAAATAGTCATTCCAAATATTGTCATAATATCAAATAAATGTCAACTTACCTCCAATAACTCTCTCGACTGCCTGTTCAAAGTGCGTTGTGTTGACGTGTTGGTTCAGGTGCCGTGCAGCTATTAATGCAGCCTCATTACACACATTAGCAATATCAGCCCCTGAGATACAAAAGGAGCGACAACAGCCAAGTTAGGCTGTGGTGTAATACATTTATTTAAATACAGTGAGAGATAAAGAAGACAATGATTACTGTAGATTAATCCAAAGAATGAGCTTAGTAAACGCATGCAAACATGGACACACATCTCTTGTTCTTACCAGTGAAACCTGGGGTTAGTGCAGCTAGCTTCCTGGCCAAAGCCTCTACTTCTATACTAATGTCCAACTTCAGAGGTCTTAAATGCACCTTAAAGATGGATGACCTGCCTTTAATATCTGGTAAACCTGAAGAAAAAAAGAAAAGAAACAAATCATGAATTTTCAGGACATTTTCTTTTAAAACAAAAGAATGATATGCAGTGCGCAAAATAAGATTAAAATAAAAGATACTGCAGAATAAACATGATCACATGATAATGTTACAGATACAAAAGCATGATTACTCTTTAAAACTGCTAAGCAAGGAAACTCAAGTGTGTCTCAGATTATGAACCTCATGAGGACGTCAAATTTACACATATTAGAGAAGCTCATTCAACTGGCCCTGACAACCACTTTGCTCTTTTCCTGCTTTAGAGATGTTCTTGTCATACGGCTTATTTTTAAGATGACATTGACAAATGGTTAACGGCTAATCCATAGCTGATAACAAGGTTGCCTAACACCTTTGGATTACTTCAAGAAAAACTACAGCAGCATAAAAGAGGAAGTAAAGGACACCAGCTAAGGAAAGCGAAATTAGAAATGTAAGAGCCAACAATTACAATATGAAATTAAGTTTGTAGAGCTGCGCGTCAAATTCTGCACATCAAACTGGAGAGTAAAGACAACATTAAAAGACAAATCCTGTGACAGCAGCGCATTGCCATTAAGCTCCCCTACAGCAGCATTACCTCTTACAAGGGGAGAACAATTTTCACAGGCAAGCAAAGTCATAAAGTCAATCATCTCATCTTAAATATAGCCTCTCTAAAATCTTTAAGTGGCAGCTGAGAATGACACAAAGGTAGCTGAGTGTGTGTGAAGGAGCATTTGAAGGAGCAATTATATCGGAGTCCTTATGCAATGGTTAAATTTGTGGCCTAATTAGAAGCCCTTAGCACAAAGAATTATTCATAAAGGTTAAACCCATGTTTATTTTTGTTTAAAAGTTATAGACATGATGATATAACAAGTTATGTAATTATCACTGATTAATGGTAATTAGTAATGTGTTGCTAATGTTTGAAGCAATATATCTTACCAATACGGTTTACATGTAACAACAAAAAGACTAAAGGAAAGGGAACCGAGGGACTCAACAACACAGAGAGGAGTGATGTGTGCTATTCCTCATGTTGGCCTCCAGTCGTCTAATCCTTCTTTTATAGAGACCAAGCTCTTTCATTGTGAACCAGTTTTCTTTGTCAGAGAGTAAACTGCCCTGCACACTATTCTCCAGCATTGCTGGCGTAAAGCAAATTAGATCTCAGCAGGCAGAAAACCATCAATCATTTTAACCACAAAGATAAAAGCACACACTTTGTGCAACACACGCTTTCAATGACATAACATGCAAACAGGCGCAAAAAGGACAACAGCAAATCTAATAGGCTTGAGGCTTATTTCTATGGAAACAGTAGAGGAAGTGTTTCAGTAAGTTCAAGCTTAGCACCTCATCTGAAGCAGGCATAAAAATTAATGATGCAAATGATAAAGTGCAATTTAAATTGATCTTAGCAAATAATGACAATAGATTTACAGGAATGTTGAAAGCAACATTTCATTAACTGAAATCAGTTTTCATCCATACAGGGATGAACAAGAAATCCTCAAGGAAGAGAAGAGAGCTAAACTTTACCTATGTATATATGTCGATCAAAGCGTCCTGGCCTCATCAAAGCTGGATCCAGGATATCAACTCGATTGGTGCCCGCTAAAATGACCACGTTAGTGCTACTGTTGAATCCTGTAATGACAAAAAACAAATATCATACAAAGATATTGCACCAGGAATGAGAGAACACCGAAAGTGATGACATAACTGCCTACCGTCCATTTCGACAAGCAGCTGGTTGAGGGTGTTTTCCTGTTCGCTCTGGTTGCCAAAGCTTCCATTGCCTCTCTTTCTGCCAACTGCGTCGATCTCGTCAATGAAAACGATGCAAGGGGCATTTTTTCGAGCTTTGGCAAACGTATCCCTTATCTTATATAGGACAGAGCAAAGAGAAATCACTTAAATAATCTTAACAGATTCATGAATTGGAATTAATTACTACTATAGTCAGCATCATTTCCTTCTGTGTTATCATTGGAACATTGAGAGCACAGCAAAGGTAGATTGTGCTCTATATTTGTATCTCTAGCATGACAATACAAAGAATCATTGTGATTATGTGGTAAAACAGCTGCATCTAATGCATTTGACCCATCATTCCGCTTCAAGATGCATTTAGCCCATTACTGACCCTCGCTGGGCCCACGCCAACAAACATTTCCTGGAACTCTGAGCCGTTGACGGTGATGAAGGGGACGTTGGCCTCTCCTGCTGTGGCCATTGCTAACAAGGTCTTTCCAGTACCAGGTGGGCCCGATAACACCGCACCCTGAAAACAAAGATGTTGCTTAAAGATCAATACCAATGCCTTAATATTTATTAAATGAAAGGAGAAATTTCCCACTTTAAAACCCATACTCTTCTTTGGAGGAAAAGAAGAACATCAATTAAAATGTTCCTGTCACCCAACAACGCTTTGCCACATCACTTGATATACAGAATGGCACACCTTTGGGATCTTGGCTCCTAGGTCCTGGTACTGCTTCGGGTTCTTCAAGAAGTTGACTAACTCCAAAATCTCCATTTTGGCCTCCTCACAGCCAGCAACATCTTTGAAGCGAATGCCGATGGTGTCTTTTATAACCTTGGCTTTGGATTCACTCATACTGAAGGGGTTTCTTTGCCCTCTACCCCCACGACCTCCTGCCATTGGTGCCTGCCGTATGGCAAAAAGTAAAACCCCGAACAGGAGTAAAGTGGGCAGATAACTGTAAAGCAGTGTCCTGAGGGAAAGAGAAAGAAGCTCCATTAGTCCAGCATCAACATGAGCAAATCCAACATGCATAAAAGCCACTTTGAATTGAAGGTTTCAAATATTTCAGGTAAAAAAAATGTACCCGTCACTTTCACTGCTGTAGAACACCGGTACTTTCTCTGAGTCCAAACCCAATTCTTGCTGGGCCATTTCCAGGTTATGCTCAAATGATTCAACGCTGCCAATGTTGAACCACAAATAGCTCTGAAACATACACACAACAGAAAACGTACAACATGCAGTTTACAGTTTCATTGCTTATATACTTTAAACTTAAAAGCAAAACTACTGACGTTTTTGAATAAGAAATAACAAGGAAGACAACAATTATACCATTGGCAAATGGAAATTAGCAATAAATTGCACCATTGTTGCTCATTTCCATTTACTCAAGGTATTTTTCAGCTACAATCGTACTAAAAACGTAAAAAGCTTGTGCATGAAAGTAAATTTTTTGACCTCATTATCTTAAATTAAAATCCACTTAATAGCTTTTTCATTTGCAATTTGTGAACCTAATCAGTGGATTGGATTTAGATGGATTTTGCTCAGTTGTCGGTAGTATAATTGCTTTTGTTACTATAAAACTATATTTTAAAAATACACACTGACCAACAAAGTGACCTATATGAGAAAAAAAACGACATTACAGCATTTTCATGCAACTTACCACTTCTGATGTCCTCACTCCATTGGCAGGAATTACTTTGACATACTGTTTATTGACAACCTCCAGGTGATCCACCTGTGAAGAGAGCACAATTTGTTTTTGTTCACATGGTTGCAAAAACAAACGGATACAATATGGATGATACCAAAACTAGATCACTCTCCATCTCTTACCAAGCCTCTGTTCAAGTAATGATGCACAAAGTCCTTCCAGGAGATCTGCATCCCCGTCTCTCGAAAGTAAAAGTACAAAAACGCTGAGGTCATGCCTGCTGCACCGATGGCAAAGTACTTAACTGCTTTTTCATCCAAAGGAAACCCATCCTGTTAGATGAAGAAATGTTGCAAGAGAGGGGAGATAAATTCATTAAAGGAGAGACAGTTGGTGTGTCAGCAGGCCACTGAAAAACAATTAATTATTACCATGTCATGTTCTTGGTGTTTGTTTGTAGTGCATTTAATTTGAATGAGTATTAAAGACAGTTATCTGTAAAATTAGTCTCACCTGAAAACGCGTCCACCAGTGCGATTCTTCTTTTTTTCCTCCTCTTTGTCTTTCGTCCTCATCATCATCTGCGTCCCGCTCTTCCCTTACAATAGATTCTTGCTCTTTGGTATTTTCATCTAAATAGTATCAGAAAATCGATCATACACTCAAGCTGAAACGAAAACAGAGGAGGCCCAAATATTGCTCGTGAGGATGACTCAAACCTTGCTCACCTTCAGCTGATTTGTTCACGCCAGCGCTTTCTTCACTCTTTGGGAAAAACTTTTCAAAACCTAAACCGATTCAACAAACACAACAAAACGTGAAAAGATTTAGGTCCTTGTGTGCACTCATTTAGCTACATTACATAGTATAACAGTATAAGGAGACACACTACCTCTTGGTGGTTTGTTTGAGCTTAGTAGCCGAGCGAGTGGCAAACTGTGTTGATATATTCCTCCACATCTCCTTTGGATCAGTGACGCTTTCTGAAAGAAAGATACTGTGTGTTAACATGTTAGCAGTAAGGCGGGGCATTAAAAAAATAGAAACGGATTAATTCAACATGCTATATGTAGTACATGTCGTTGACAGGTGATGCAAAATGAAACATGATAATCCACAGTCAAATGCCACCATTGATAATTAAGAATAATATAAATTATGTTTGCTGATCAGATTTTTACACACACACATAACAAGCAAACTTTTTGGTTACATAACAACACATTTCTGAGTTACAATATGTTATTGTTGAACAATAACTTTTATTATCAAAGATGCCAGAAACAGAGATATTTTTAAATATTAATTTGAATAAAAACATTAAACAAAACTGTATTAAATAAATGGAGGAAACTTTGAGTCAAATAAGCATAAAAATGCAATAAAACATGTATGCTGAAGTTGACGACAATTTCAGCCCATATCTGCCCACTTTCACACTGACCAGTGCTAATATATGTGTCATAACACAGTTATGACACAAGGCTGCATATGTATGGGATGGGCTCTATTTATAATGCAAAGTCCAGCAGAGAGAGAAAATAAAGGAAAACTCAACGTACATATTTTTGTTTCACTGGAACCAGCTGAAAATTTTACTCGTCTGACAATAACAATATATCGTCTCTAAAATAAATTAACAAACAAACAAAATCAGTCTGAGCTTCAAGTTTCTCAGAAAAATGTAAGATACCAGTGGACCTCAATTTTGAAGGACATTCAATGAAAAAGCAACATCCTTTACAAAATGTTCCCTTCTTTTAGATTCCAACTAACGCACACAAGCAGTTTTATTACTATTCAATAACTTGCAAACATTTGCTTAACCTTTTTAAAAAGTAAATCAAACTGAATGAATTAACAAGATGAACGTGAATTGGCTAAACGCTCACCACAATAACAAAGACACGCCCCCTTTAAAGAAAACATTATGTAATTGAGGAAACCGACTTCTAAACAAAACACTATCAAACGGAAATATCGTGAGAATAATCAACTGAGGAATGATGCATAAACAGGGCAGTGGTTTGTTTGTTTGTTTGTTTACAGGTTTTGGGGGGGTGGGGGGTGTCTGCAGCCTGCACCGAGGAACACCGTGTTCTTTCCCACGACAAAGCTCAAATACACCCAGGTCTCCAGATCCTGCAAAATACTGTTATCCTAGGCACAATGAGTAACTACTGCAAAACAACTAATTTGCATTAATCTATCTCGAGAGTAGCAACTTTGATAATAATAAAAAACAAAAACAATGCCCCCTTACCGACACCAATGCGCCGCCGTTGCGTAGAGTAGCTGAGATAGTGGATAAGTCTCGGCTCCAGGTCCGAACCGCCCGGACCCGGCTCCGAAACGGACCGACACTCACAGAGAGGAGCCCCATCGTACCAGCAGTACTTTCACTGGGCTTCACCGGAGTGATCGCCTTGTGAGAAGTACCGTATACACTGTAACAACTCGTAATCCCGCGAGATTTCGGTTAGAAAATGAAAACAGCATGTGGACAGCTGTGGGACACACAGTTTTGTTTTGTTTTGTTGTTTTGTTTTGTTTTGTTTTGTTTTTAGGCTTAGCTACATGCTCTGTTGCCTATGTTTCTTTTTCTAAGTTTTCAAGAGCCACATTTAATAGGACACACACATATGATAGGGGAGTCCCATGTCGGGTTCACTCGGTTCATACTGCAATCATCGTGCAGCAAACTCATGCATATGCATGTGTGCATCAATCTGTTGGGGCAAGAATTCCGGTTTAATATGGTGCTATAGCTTATTTACCTATATATTAAAAGTATATTGTATTATGATTCCTAACATGATTGCATTTAAATGTGCTTTCAATAGGACACACTGTCCTTTGCATAATCATTGGCAGAAATCCAAGTCCTCGACCACTCTCTATGTAGGCTACCAAATGATTTGCTAAGTGGAGCCAAACAAGGCGAGATAGCTTAAAAACCAAACCTTTTCTTAATTTATTTATTTATTGTGTCATGTTTAAGCTATACAATTATCTTCAAACAAAATATTGGGTATTAAATTCGACAAAAGGACTGGACAGGACAACCCATATACATATAGTGATATTATACCAAACTATGTATAGGCTGTATTTAGACAAAAGTAATGCATATTATAGTGGGCATAGCCTTTGTAATAGCCAGACAAAACACTGAGAGCTCAGAGGACATTACACGTGTTTTGACTTTTATTTAACATAGTTTCACTTCCTTAAAGGGTATTTTGTTGTTCATTAGAAGAAAACTGTCAAGTAAAGTCAAACCACATTGGTCTTGTTCAAAAAAACCACATTGGTCTTGTTGCTACTTCACATGTCCCTCATAGCCGGGAGTTGTACCATACAGTCCAGGACTGATGTAGACTCAAAGAGGTAAAAAATAAACATAGGTGACTGAGGGTTGTTGCCCATAGTAACTCAAAATGTTGTCCTGGAACTAACCCTCTCTAGTACTATTGTATACAATTCAATATACTAGACTGTGTCAAATCCAACAAAAATAGTTTTTGAGTCGTTCTTAACTTTGTTTGACTGTCTGCTCTGGCTTCAGACGTCAGTCATAACTTTGAATTCATTATAGCAGAGCCCTGTGAGAAACATCCGCTCACTCATCTGTAGCATGTTTTGGATCTGATATAGCATTGTAATTGATTCATTATTAGACAATGATCTCAAATGGTATCTAAGTAGTGTATTGGACTCTTCTATTTGGTTTCTATTTAGAGTATTATTTGGTATCAAAGTTTAAGTATAGTAGGCTAGGTTTAGGGGTCTAATATGGCATTTAATGTGGTTTCTATTACACGATAATTTAGAAGTATCGTGTCAGTTAGAGAAGCTTATAACTGTTTTTTACTATCAAATAAAACGAACATATTATTCTTAGTTTTGTCTTATTTGATACAAAGTATCGAAGAGAATGCAAAACATCTAGAGAGGCAAAGTATGCCATGAAAATGCCTTAACACTTTAAAAAGTGAAAAAAAGGGTATTAGCATAGTAGTCCATATGAAATGTCATAAAATGTCATAATATATTATTAAAAAGTGATAAAGTATAATAGTTTGCCATAAAATTAAATAAAATGAATTAAATGACTTATTATACCATGATAGTTTAATATTTGTATGGTATTCATTTTTTACTCTTTTATGGTAAACAATACTATCGTTTTTATGACTCTTTTATGGCATAATATGCTTTGACTATTTCAATGACTTTTTCTTAGTCCTTTTGACGAGCTATTAAATTATTTTTTTTAATATATTTTTATGACATCTTTATATCATAATATGCTATTATATATTTGGTATAATTTTGTACATTTTGATGCCATACCATACTAGATTATATTATTATGACATTAAAATGGCATGTTTATGGCATACAATAGAACGACAAATCTTGTAATCTTTTACTCATAATTAGGATTTATTTTAATGACATATTACTATGATAATTCAATTAATCTTTTATGGCATACTATATCTTTTTCTGACGCTTTTATGGGATACTTTGCAGCAGCATTTCAATGGGGCCCACTATGTCAAAACTCATCCATGAACACTCACATTATAATATATTTAATTACTTTATTCATGCACTACTCCACGTTTATTAACAGGGCATGGCTTTGACCAACACCATGTACGTCACTTAGTTTGAAAAAAAAAATACAGTACATCATCATCATGCTGAAAGTAACACAGCCAAAACTGATTAGTTTAAAAGACATACATCAGGTCAACATTTACACATTACTCAAGGTGTCACTTAACATCTTTGTAATTTCTGGACAACATGTGCTATAGTTACATTAAGACTGAAACCATTAACATGATGGTAAGTGTATTAAGACGTTTGGATCACAGCTGTATGTAACCTGACTATCTTAGGCACGCAATGTTCATGAGTATCCACATCTATTTGCTACACACTGCACTAAACTGAACCAGATTAAACACACATCAAACTGCCTAAAATGAGGTCACAGTTTTGAATAAATGGAAAGCACATTTAACTTCAATAATCTTTTCAGTTAAACAATTCTCCTTACAAGAATATGTACTGGTGATGCATGCTTTGACTATATTTCTGTTGCCAATATACTATGTATATATATTTCAAATAATGGTTTTAATGATTGTATAGATACAACCTTTCTTGCCAAAACAATTGCAAGCAATATCATTTTTTCCCAGTATCCAGGTTGAAGAATTGACAATAAACAAACTCAAGCCAGGTCCATGCTATGAAGAAATATTGCTGTAAGAACTAGAAATATTGTTTTAAGACCTTTAAGACTAACATGAAAATAGGCATGTTATACAAGTGGAGGACGAATGCAGACTGCTTTAGGAGCAGTACTTTTGAGATGAATAGTGTTGGGATTGATGATGAAATATGAGTTAACATCAAAGTCTAACATATTTAATTGATTTCTTATTGTTAACTAGTTAAACACTGCATTTTTTTTGTTGTGTCATACTAACTTCAATACCCTGATAAACTGATGCTTGGAAATTACGGCTCAGTGCAAGGTCGTTCACATAACTTTCAAAAGCATGTGCACAAGATTTTGTTATTAAAATAAAAACATACAACTGGTGGCTGAAAGGCAATTTTAGTCTTTGGAATCTGGAGTCCTTGAAATTTCGAAACTATAGTTTGAATATGGCAACCTTAAAGTTAAGTAAAATTGGCAGTGTAGGTTAACTCCTGCATGCATAATCACCATCTGATGAGGTGGCTTTTCTCTTTAGGGCATTTATCTTCTACATTTATACAAGCAGACGCACACACTAATGCGAATCACTCACACAAACACACATACACAGTGTTCAATACATCCAATTTCAGTATGAATTAAAAAGTTGGGTAAAAAATATATATATATTAATTTCCAGATGGGTTTCTAAGTACCCTGCTTCATTATGTGGTTCACATGAAGCTACAGACACTAGAGTATAAACATATGCACAAAACCAACCAAGGACAAAAACTAAAAGCTAGTCTTTTGTTAGACTTTCTTGTTCGAGGAGAGCTCAACATGAGGCAAAGTGCAACTTTCCAGTAATTCAGGTGGTCCTCTCCAGACTTATGCATCTTTCACAACCGGCACCTCGTCCTGCTTGCGTTCAGTCATCCGGGCACATCGTGGACAAGTTGTAGAGTTGTCATAGTAACAATCTCTAAAGAGACACAGAACAAACGCAAACATTTTTGTTACACAATAGGATATATTAATGGTGTCTATTTGAGTTATGTGTTATTTTTCATTTTAAATTTATATAAAGTGATAATTTCAGTGTTTGCAATTGTACTGTTTTGCTATCTACAGTGTGTTAAGTGGGACAAACATGTCTTTCTTATTTCTCTGTATGCAGTTTGAAGGTGTGTTAACTGGAGATCGTAGACAAGATTACCCCAAATAACTGTATGTCTTTGGAATTATTAGTAGCTCCACTCAAAAGCAGGAATAGAGTCTTGAATATTTTGTACCCGTTACCGCAATGCTACAGTTTAAACTCCTAACTATCACATTGTTTGTCGTATTATTCAGTGTGACAAGTTGGTGGTAACTAACCTGTGGAAGACAGCAGAGCATTCGTGGCAGACTGACGTATGACTGTCAAAAGGGAACAGTATGTCTCCTTCCTTACACAGCTCACACACAAATCCTTTGGCCTGACAACGCTACACACACACACACACACACACACACACACACACACACACACACACACACAAACAAACAAACAAACAAACACACACACACACACACGCACAATCGGACAGAAAGTCAGGGTTTCAGTGAGGTTACATGCTCTCTACTCCTTAAGGAAGTAATACTATTGTCAGTAAATGCCTATTGCCTAATAGTAGATACTACAAGATAACATTATGTGTGATACATGCACAGGAAACAAGCTTACTAATGAAGCTTACTAACAGCTGTTACTCACTTCACAGTCTAGTTTGATGTGCTTAGCAAATGTGGTGTGGATCTCTGTGAGGGAACAGCTGAGTCTGCCACTGGAGATGTCAATCAAATCCTGTAGTGAGTACATGTCGTCATTCTCCACAAAGTGCTGTCGTTCTTGAAGCTGGGGAACACAAATACAAAAGAAAATAATTAAATGAAAAAAGAATGTGGTGTGTTGGAAGGCCTGTTTAACATTTTGGCAAATATGAATGCATGTGTTGCTAATTTCTGAAATAATAGAAGGACTAATTGTTTTGATTTCCACGTTACAGAGACAGTGCTGATTATGCTGTATATAGATATCAGCTACGCCAGTTACATACACGATTTACATACACCAGTTACGTACACCAGTTACGTACACCAGTTACGTACACCAGTTACGTACACCAGTTACGTACACCAGTTACATACACCAGTTACATACACCAGTTACATACACCAGTTACGTACACCTGTTACGTACGCCAGTTACATAAATTGTACATTGTTATTCCCAGATGACCTTTTGTTTCGGCATCGTTTCTTTACTTCATTTTATTGACTGTGTACTGTATGTTAATCATACTTACCTGTGTTTTTTATTATTATTACTCAACTTAAGATAGAAGCTGATAATTTATTAGTATTTGGCTAACTGGACTTTCTCCAATTGTACCCGTCAATGCATGTTTGTAGCTAATGTGCATGATTTTTTGTTTAGCATTGAACTGGAGAGGATGTTTATGTACACCTGCACAGTTTGAGAATTGTACATTTTATTTCAGTAATTGATAATTAGTGATTAACAACTTACTGCTTGATGAGAGATACTATATATAAGAGCTGTGATAGTCATGTAACATTTATTTGTGTTTATTTCCAAAACTGCTATCAATGTGTGCAGCTGATGAGTGCTTGTAATTAATGTTGCTGTCTTACAACAGTCCTGTGTTGGCATATATACATTATCCAGCTTTTTATACAGGGTTAAAATTCCAACACAAATTCTAGAAAGAATTTTAGCTGATAACGAACTTGTACCAAGAACAGTTAAGTCAAGTTTACAATATTTGTACAGACTAATATAACATACATTGTCTCAATTTTACATGAGGAACCTTTCCCCGATACAGCTAAAACTCTCAACTTCTACCACATGGTGGTGTTATTGTAACACATTACTTATTGGTCACATATCAAACCATATATACCTGTTAACTCCACCATGCAAAGTCAATTTAGCAAAAAGATGCTCACCTGTAGTAATAGCCGAGCCTCCATGGCCTCCTTACAGGTAATAAAATAGGGTTTCATCAACAGAATGTCCTGACGGAGTTTCTGTAGAGGAAAATACACACACACAAAACACACACATTGCTGTCAGTCTCACTAAATGCACAGAGATGCAGTTGATTTTCCATCAAGTTGTCAGTGATAGCAGTTCCAGCAAAATAGCACCTGAGATTGTGCTTGAATGGGTTGTTACTGTAACAGTTACTATTCTGAAGATGTCATGGTTAAATTATTTTAGACGTGGTTCTGGGCTAAAACTGAAAACACAGCTGTCAAAGATAATAAGAGCCGTGGATTTTGTTTTATCTACACTGAGATCATTACTTTACAAACTCCTAAGTTTATTTCATGGTGTTAACTAGTGCCTCCAAAACAGCTACCCACCCTGATCTCGACCAGTTCCTCCACAAAGTTGAATAGCAGCGGGTTGATTTCTTTTAGCTTCAGCACAGGTCGTGAGATCATCAGGGCCAGGTAGCGCATTGAGGAGCGACAAACCTGAAACAAAGATAGACGGTCAGATGCTGACTGGCAGGCATTTCTTTTAAGGATGGAAATGTAAGTTGATGTTATTGATGAAGTCTTTAGCAGTTCTCTTAAACTTGAAAAAGCTCCTCTATAGCCACAGAAGACACAGTGAGACTGATTTTTCAGGGATGAATAATACTGTAATAAAAAAGCTGTGTGATTCAGATTTTTTAAAGTAATAAGTATAGGCGTACAGTTGCAGATTTGAGTCTCTTTCAACAGTTACAAACAGACAATAACATAGAATATGAAAGCAGTCTTGTGAAATGACTACAAACACCCATCTCCTGTTTGAAAAGGGTATAACTCAAATAAAATTATACTTTAATAAAGGCATAGATTGATATATAAATTAAGAAGGGATATTCTCACATATGTAGTGTATTTTCTGTGGATGTTGAGGGTACCTTGCGTGATTCAAACTCCCAGTTGTGGATGACTCGGGCTGGAACCATGGCGGTGTCATTCCAGTGGCATGTGCTGCAGTAATACTGGCCTGTGTAGTCACACTGTCTGGCTTCAGTTGGCACGCCCCCTATAAGATAAACAGGGCACATAACACAGTCAAATAATGACACACAGAAAGCAAGATGTACTTATATACAAAGCTTTGTGATCAAATATGTAGTATTTAAATATGTCAAAGAGAATAAAGCTTTCCTGAAAATGATGTTCTGCGTCAAATAAGTACATTTTTATTGCTCAGTAATTTCTATTCAGCAATTTGTCAATGGCTGTAAAGTTGCTTTATTTACAATTGTGTGCACATGCCTGTCAAGCAAACTTAAGTTCAATTAGCCTGCATATTGCTTTTGATCCTCTTTTTCCCTATTTCAACCCGCCAAACATAAATCAACACAGTCAATTTGTACTCACTCAGTGAAATAGGTGTGCGACATTCTGCACAGCGGTAGTCTTGTCGGTCTAGTCCTATCTCAGGGCAGATGCTGAGTTCGTACGCCGACTGGTGACTGACCTTTGACCTGACACAGGGCTTCGTGATCAAGTTCATACACTTACTATGGCAACGATAATAGCAACCTGAAACAAGAGAGGTATAATCACATGGCACGCAATGGCATTACCACCATACACAATTGATTTGTTTTGAATGGCTGGTTGACAATATAAAGGTCCTCCCACTGAGTCCATCATTCAGGATATATGTATATTCTGAGAAAATTAAATGGATACCTAACTATACAAAATGAAAATCTAAAATATATTTTTTAAAAAGGGAAAAATTAATCAAAGTCTCAGAATTCTTATATTACAAGTAAACCGATTATAAGGACAGTCAGTAAAAATTACGTTAGCCATCTCTAAATGGTTCAGGTATTTTAAACACGTCCGTATGCATGTGGAGCTTTGAAAGAACAAATGAGACAGTGGGATTGGACATGAAGCTTTGATAGAACAAAAAAGGATATTCAGATAGAGATCTTGCATGGTGGACTGCACTCTTAAAATATCCCATTTAATGCGCAAATTGGATGTTTTACAAATTTTGGATTTAAATATCTCACAGTGCTATATCAGACGAATGCTTTGTGTAGTGTGTCTCACCTGTGCAGGTATACCAAGTCTGGATAAGGCCCCAGATGATAGTGCTACACTTGTCACATGTCTGTTTCACGCTCTTGCTCTTTTCTTTGGAAAAGCGGTGCTCCAATAGGACTCTAAGATTGGGCTCATCCTCCTCGGGGTCCTTTTAAGCGAAAAAAATAAATAAATTCAAAGATCACTAACATAGCAGTAAATAGTGCGGTTATATCAGATAATTAGATAAACAGCAAAATATTTGAGACGTTCACATCTCTTCCTAGACTAAATTATATTTTGATATTATACTGTAAGTGTTACCATGTGTGTTTGCCTAGAATTTGTGATGTACAAACTAAATTAAATATATCAAATTTATATAGTATAGCACTTATTTATTTCCAAGTATTTTCATAGACCTTTAGTTCTCGCTGTATGACACTCCCTGAAGCATCAGACAAATGTCTATCTCATATGCAAAACAACTTGCATCACATGGCAACGCTGCTAAAATTAAGTATTCATGAAAAATCGCCTTCAGTAAACATCATTGTATGAGACATTTAGTGGCTTTACTTCAAAATGGCAGCCAGAGCCAAGCCAAACATGATGGATTCTGCTTTAAAAGATGATGTGGATGCTAAAAAACAACATCCTAAGTGATAGAATTTTTTACCTAAAGTATGGCAAGTGACATCATTCAGTGCAGCCTAATTCATGAAAATGTGTGTCTTTGACTGACTGTAGTATCAAACTTAACAAATCAATTTTGATACAATTAGAAAATGAATTGAGGCGTAAATTTAGGAAACTTTTATCACAAACATGAAACTTCACTAAGACCGTAGTAATAAAAAAATGCTTTATATTTATTTATGATATCTAGAAGGGTATTAATAGGGTGGGTCCCTGGATGCGTGGATAGTTTTTTTTGTTTACTGAGTCCTTTCGGATTTCAATAACAAAACCTAGTAACATCCCTTTTTGGTATGTTTACAATAATCAGGACAAAACATTACCCGCATGCAGTTTTATCAGTGATACTGGAGGTTTTGTAAAGGTGGAGAAATGAATGAGCCATTAAGACATGGAGAAGTGCTCCTAAAGAAAAATCTTAAAACAAAAACTGTGCCATTTGAAGCATGAGGAGTTTTTGCAGGAAGTTGCTAATCTCCACAAACTTGTTTACCATCCTATCAGTCTCCAAGAATGTCTGCGATGTTTGCTCTCATTTATCACATACAGGGTAATGGATAAAGGCCAAAAAGGATACTGAAGAACCTCTGACAAGCATCACCTCTAAACTATTGCACCCATTAGATTATTTTTCAATCCCTAAATTCCATATTTTCCAAATGCCCTTTTAAATGCAGCATGAGTTTCAGGAAATGCTTCGCCAGAAATACAGTTCAAAGCCACGGTTTACATAATTCCCTTCCATCTGCAAACACGTGCTTAGCTGTGCATTCCACAAAATCAAAAATTTGTCAAGTGAAATTGGTCAATTATGAATGTCTTAAAGATTTACTGATTGGCCTCCCATCTTCACCAACAACAATATCATGTTATCCACTTCTCTATCCACTCCTCAGTTCCAACCTTAAGCTCCTGTAGTTTGAGACGAAGGTGGATAAGTTTCACCACAGTGTCCTTTTGTCTCTCAGAGTGTTCCGGCAGCTCCAAAATCAGCTTTTTACACTCCTCTATGGCCATTTTCAGCTGTTCAATGTCGGAAGCCACAAACGAACCCTGTAACAGGTGAATAAGTGCAAGAGCATGTACATGAAATACAATAGGTTGTTCTGTAAGTAAGTACTCTACATCAAACAATATAAAAGTCATTTGGATTTGAGAAGGACAGCAGGAACAGTTCTTTACTTACCCTCGGCCTTGAGAAGTGGTCCTCAGCTAAACCAAGGTCCATGGTCCGGTCTGAACTGTGGGTTATGGTCCCAGGGAACAGCTCAGGCCTTGCTTCTAAAGAGAAGGTAACATGGCATAAAGCACTGGCCTTCTAGTAAGCAGACACACTCGGTTGTGGTAAGTGCACTCAGACATGCATGATAATTTCACCAATGACTGTGGCCACCCAAGTCAATCCCTACACTCTGACTCACCACTCAAGAAGCCTAGACGAAGGACTAAGACTCTCATTGGACAACTGAAGGAATCCCATGTAATCATCTTATCAGTTCTGGTAATGTGTAACCAAGCCAGGTGACAAGATAGACTCGAACTGTGTCGTTAAAACTGCAGATCAGCGAGTTGAAATTGTTTACAATCTGTCTGTAATGTAACCCTTTACATGGTATGCTTTTAAATAAATTAAATCCCAGACCTCACATTCTTCTAATGCCGCTGCTACTATCCGTAGAATGACTGCCTGTGTGCTATGTGCATTGGTCACTTTAAGTCCGGACAAATATGAAATTAAGTCGATCTTCATTAGTCACATTACTTTAATGATCGTCCTAAATTGATGGGATAATGCAGTAAGTGAAAAGGACTTTATGTGTAATTGTTCAGAAATATCAGTAAGATCAAGAGTTAATACTTTCATAATACTATTAAGTGATTTAAATATTACTTGCAGGGAGACACTGCAATGTTTATAGGAGAAACAAAAAGTGGTTACTAAATAAAAGTGAGCTTATGCTTACTGATATATGTGACCACATTAGCTGTTTAGAGCTTCATTAATAGATTTTATTAATTTGGCCACACAGGGCAGGGGAACCAGCTGCAAAACAACATCTGACTTATCGCCTTATAAAGTTGTCATGACTACAAACTACTATTAACACACGGAGCAGACACAGAGCAACATTACCATAAATCTGGACAAATGTGTCCTGTAATAATTAGTTATGCTCTGATATGGTCTCCATCAACTCCAGAGAAAGACATCTGGCTCTTGAGCTGCTAAATGCTGCACTATGATGAGCAGCTAGTCCCTAACTTTGTCCACCGTTTGTTTGCTGGACAGGGCATTTGGAGTTATTATCCATTGTAAAATAAATACTCATAAGCACAATTTAAACAGAATGTGGGATTAGAAGGCTAAATTTAGACATGAATATATAGCAAGATAACAAAAAACAGCCAATAAAGTTGGGACACTGAATTATGTGTTTTTTACTTAAAGGACGACATCATCAGATTAATGCTAGCAAAATAACCTTGAAATGATAATAATACAGTGTTCTTTTTTGTTCAATCCATAAAGTGTGTTGATACTGTATGGTAATTTTCTTTGTTAATAGAGTTGTGAAAGAGGTTCAGGAAAACATTCAAAGCTTTAAACTAGCAACACATGCCCAACACATGGAGTCTGATCAGCCCCCATTCTTAACTTAATTTGAAATGTATATTAAAAGGGAAAGGAGACAACAAAATAACACAATATACAGTTGGTCAACCTAAATCTGTATGTAAAATAAAAAATCTGTGCCAAGTAAACACTTAAAACTCACTCTGCTCATACTTATAAGATATCAACAATGTATACTGAAATTATTAAGTATGATGACTAACATTTTGGTTTTGACAATAAGAAAAAAATTGAACTGAGTATTCTAAACATTAAATAAAACAAATTTGAAAAGGTCTTTGATTTATAATCTTTCGAATGATACATAGTAAACCAACCACATATTCAAACCACGACTCCATCTAACAGAAAAAAAAATTGCTGTTACCTGCATACACTTCAGAACAAAACATGTTAGGTGTATTCAGCTTCTCAGTGCCAGAGACAGTAAGAACAATAAACTAGAAAAACAGCTCAGTGTGTCAGGCTTGCCTGTTAAAATGATTGTAATCGGACAACAGTGTCTTTTATTCCCAAATCCCAGAATACAGGAAGTGTAACTCAAGTACTGCTTACGCTTGTTTTTCGTTTCCTTTGGTTCAGCTACTGTATTTCCAACTTCCTTTTCCTTAACCTTAAGTAACTTACAACAGTCCAGTGTGTGTTTTCTTAATGTGTTAGGATCCATTGAACTATATGAAAACTGCTTAACCTCAGTAAATGTTTTAATTGTTAAATCACTTTCATTAGGGAGTAACTGCCCCATTCAGAGATCTAAGCACAAAGTAGCCTCACTGTCTTCTGCACTGTAGGGGGAGCAAACCTACATCTGAAAGTAAGTGACATTTAGAAAAGCAGAAACATTGCTATCAGAAAACACCTCCCACTGCCGCAACCATGCACATCTGAGCATTTGATATTTTTTCACAACAATGGTTAAAAAAGATCCCAAATTAACTGGCTTATTTTCACAGTCTACCAAACCAGACATATTTTAAGAGCAGAACTGAAAACTTAAATATATTAAATAAATTTCAATATTCTGGGAGACATTCATTTCTCATCCAACAATTTAATCGCCTGCACTTATACCTGTAATCACATATTTTCTGGGATCTTCCATTGGAAAATTGGCAAGTGAAACAGGTAATACAGAGTTGTGCTGTGCTTCAGTCTTCCTCGATGAATTTTGGCATTATCCCTACAGTGAAATGTAGCATGTGACATATAAGGTCTGGTTGCAACCTGGACTACTCTTTGTGTCCACTAGAGAAAATAAATAAACCCATAAGGTGCAGTGAGGTGCAGTATAAGTTGCCGCAGTCAATAGAATAAACTTTGTTTCATTTTATCCATGTTTTCACGGTTTCTATTTTTCCAGTAGAGTAGCACTGATGATGCAGGACGATTGTCACAAGAACTGTCCAATGAATGAGGTCAAATAAATGATGTAAAAACTGTTACACCTCCTGGTTCATTAGAATTAAGTAGAGTGTATATAAAAGATCAAAAGCTTGTTTTTTTTTCCTTGAACAGAAATACAGGTGTGAAAGTGACCTTAAAGTGAGGTCCTATTCTAAACTTAAAGGATTGCTGTGTCATGATTTGCCTGTGCAGAACTTTACCTTGCATTGGGGGTGTCTTGCCTCCTTGGGGACCATCTTCTTCCTCTCCACGATCGAAGGGATTGAGGCGAGCTTGGCGGAAATGTGCAAGTCTCTCATCATACTCCATTTCATCGGCTACATCTGAAGAGAGATAATACATTACAGTCACACTGAGAGGTTGGTTAATTTCTCTTCTCTTCTGTTGTGTTTATGAATTTAAGTGTGAAGGCAGATCCCAGTTGTGCCACTGCTCACCAGTAAACACGTCTTTCCAACCTGGTTATAATTCAGACTTTGTCTTAAAACGCCATAGTCTTCTATGTCTCTGATGTCTTCATGAGGGCAACTTAAAAGTTTAAAAAGCCGCACTAGAGCCACGGAAAACATTTACAACCGTTTCTAGTAGTACTCCCTCTGACTTTTAAATAGACTCTTTTTTTGCTATAATTAGAAAATGTACTGAACAGTTATGTCAAGATGTTTGGAAAGTGGTCCACAGGTCTTTTATTAAAAAAATATCATGACAAAAACATGGTATGCTTTACGTAATAGATCTGAGGTAGCTAGATGATAATAAGAAACCTCAAGATTCAAGTGAATACCTCACCTTCAACTTGTTCTGTGCTTTCCTGGTTCCCAAAAAGGATGTGGTGTAATAAAATTAAAACTGTTGTTTACATTATGCTAGTGTCAGCAGGATGCATATTAAAGTTGCATACAGATGAAAACCACAGCCCATGTGCACTCATCAGATAGATACAGTCACAACATGACCGCCACTCAGCAGGCTGTACAGCTGCTTAGCAGGAATTCATGTCTAAATAATGATCCAAATACAGACATTTAATTCACTATTTATACATATATATCAAACATTTTATCACCGAGCTCGAAAACAAAAACGAAAACAAAAGCAAAGCCTGAGAAGCGTTATGAACACAGATTGACGTCTCACCTCACAGACTGTAACCAATCAGGGCTGTTGTTGTCAGTCAGACTCCCCAATAAAGCGGCAACCTTAACCTTCCTATCGAGTATTAATGGTAAACTTGTAGGAGATTCAATATGAATAATCACAGATGTGTTACAAACATAACAAGGGTACATCAACATCAATGCACAAATGTCAGCAGACAGCTAACGTTAGCTAACTAGCTTTAAAAACAAAACATGCATCTTCTCTGATGCTAATGTCAGCCTGTTTATGTTATAAATGTCTTATTTAATGGGCCGGGCCGGTCAGAAGCTTACCCCGTTGTCGAACATATGTATCATTAAGGTCCCGGCAGCTGTTCAATAGGATATATGGTGGACGCTGGAGGTAAAGATGAACAGGTCTACCAGGGCTGTTTTGCTATCAGCTACATCATAAGGCTGAGAGCGTCAAGTCATCCATTGATAAAAAAAAAAAAAAGTCGATTTCCGGTTAGTATTTTCAAAATAAACTCCTTCATATCTACCATAGAGTAATTTAAGAAAAAGTAGGATACTTTTGATACATTTTCTGTATTTCATAAAAAAACATTAAATGAAGACACAATTCCTCAGCCTCTTGTATAACTGTGGTGTATTAAGATAGATTATTTTATATGTGAGTAATGTTTGGTACAGGGTTGCCAAAGCTTATACTTAAAGGTGGGCCACAGGCCAGAAGCAAACACCTATTATATTGTGTTGATGCAAAAATACTACTAGGATCCCGATTTCTCTTAATTGAAATGCCTTTGGTCTGGGTGCCTATCTCTGCGCCCTTTAATTTTTTCTTACCTCACTTGCACCAAACTGACTTGTTGCGCAAAATGTCATTCTGCCTGCTGTGCTCAGATCATGAAAACTAAATAATAATAAGGGATCCTACATATTTAAATAACATTTTACCTCACAAGAACAGAATAAATGGTGGTTTATATTATCCTTTTTTTGGAAACATCTGGTAAACATCTGACGGGACAGATCAAGCCTTCCCACAGGGCCCACTTTGGGCAGCCTGTATTAGGGCAGTGCAGCTTGTCCCCAGAACATCTAATATCTGCTGATTGAGATTGCGCTGATGATGAAAAATGAAAATTTTATATAGTGAAAACTATCCTTGCATTGGTTACAATAAAAAATTCTACAAATACTGTTAGTGTTACATTTTGTAAGTGGCTTTTAGACTGTCTAAAATCGTCATGGGAAGGAAGAAGTTCCCTCTGTAGACAATTCGAAGTCAAACTGGACTTTCCTGGAGAGAAAAAAACAGGTTTGACAGTGACACTGACTAGCTTCATTATGAAAACATGACCACATATTACTAGGAAATCTATAAGATAACTATATTGTTACAAGAACTACTCTAGATTTCTTCTGTATTTAAAGACCCAGTACTAACCATGTATTCTTCTCATCTTATTCTCAGTGACTGTAACATGAAAGTAGGGTGTCAGTAAAAAGGTGATCAGAAAAAAAAAGGAAGTTCTTTAACAGCAGTGCAACCTGATTGCTCAGTTGCATCAATTGGCCAAGACTGATGTGCCTGACCTAAACTGTTTGTTAGATAGAAAATATTCCGTATGTATGGTTTATGGAAATTATATAAATTCACACCAGATTGTAATTTTGCCTGCCATGCTGCATCTTCAATTTAAACATACTGCAATGAGCCCTTCAAATGTACTGAAAATTGATAACTCAGTTTAGGTAATGCATTTATATTTTGTCTGGTATATAGCCTACTGTAGATATAATTTAGATGTAAATGGCAGAGTGTGTGCAGAGCCACAGTTTGTGAACTACAACAACCAAGGTTTAACAGTATGAATTGCTTCTTGTTAATTATATTTTTTATTTATTCTGCAGCATTTCAGTGGTGGTAATAACTCAGTTAACTAAGATGTGAAGCAAATATAATTCATATAACAATTTCATCCATATAAGTCATAACCCCAACTGTAAACATGTTGCTTCCTGCAAACAATCCTGTCACACTTTGGTCATCCTTTGAGCTAATCAGTGATAATCACAGTGACAAATACATTATGCATGACATGTCTATGTCATGTCTTCCTTATGTTATTTATTTTTCCTGATATTTGTGTTTAATGCTATTTACAATAGCATATTTTCAATTTAAAATTAAACAATTTGGGTATTTGTAAAGGGTTTTAGTATGACTGTAGTCAAAATAAGCTACAATTTGCCTGATACTCAACAGTGTACTAACAGGTAGTTGTTTCTCTAGGTAATTAAAGAGAAATAAATTAAGTTACAATGCATTCATCAATCATTTATAGATCCATATCTATATTTGATTTGGAATTCTATTAATTCATCTAAAATGCATTTATAAATCTATTTCATCATTCATTTGCAATATTTAGGTCAGGTTTTGTAGTCCCAAACAAAATCAGCACAATATCTCTTATATATCTAAATCAAATATTTACACAAACCATATGCTATATTTTTGTGCTCTAAAGAAGCAATCAAACTTGATTGTTTGACTTGAAGTCTGCCTATCAAGGTACAAGAGCCACACAACTATGTTGGTGTTAATTAATTTGGTACAGCATGGTCACTAAGTTCCAGGTCAAAGATAGAAGAAAACAAGCAAACAGACACCATAAACCACGACAATAACACACACAAAAGGGAAACACATGAATGTGAAAATATGTACTGTGGAAATAAATGCTATGAACAGTTCAGTTCCCAAGCATACCCAGTAGCCCACAAGCAAAAGTACAATGGTTGACGTAAGTAGAGGTCCAGTTCAGGCTTTATAGAAGTGGAGAAACAGGTGCTTTTTGACACGATACTTCCCGAGTTGCCTGAGGAAGTGCAGTCTTTGCTGGGTCGTTTTGATGATGCAGTTGGTGTTGATGTTCTGCGTTTCTGCTGTAGGTGCTGAGGAATTTGAGTGTTTTTTCTGGGTTATGGGATGGTCAGAGATATAAATATTTGAGGTTTGTTACAGCTATTTCCATAGTTTGAGGAATGGAGTAAGAGGTTGTTGTCGTCCTTTCACCAGTGTACAGCCCAAATCACCTCTTGTCAGTAGCAAGTCTAGTCATTGTTCTTGAGACCAATGATACGAACAAAGCTGTGGTGATGTTCACTCTCTAAATGGATAAAAGTAGAGGAGATAACAAACAGCCTTGCGGTGTACCAGTACTGAGGGTCAGAGGTCATGATAGCGTTGTTAACCTTAACAGACTGAATTCTGCTTCTAATGTCCAGTATCCAGTAGTACAGAGCTGGGTTGATGTTCATGTCTTGAAGCCTGATGCAGGATGTGAAGGATTAATGGTGGTAAGAGACACAATAAAGGCTATAAACAGGTTGCAAGCTAGGTGTCAGTTGATTCCAGGTGTCCCAGAATGGAGTGAAGAGCCACATCATCCGATCCATTAGCCCAGAACTTCACGCAGGAAAAGACTAAGCACTCAAACACTTTCAAGGCCAATGCTACTGGCCTGAAGTCATTGAGGCATGTTTTGGTGTTTTGGTTGATTTAAGTCAATAACTCTCTCTCTCCCTCTGTTTGGAACACTGAACACGCTGCGTTACTTGATGCCTTTGGATTGAGAACGGTTTGGCATAATCTGGTTATGCAGGGGAATGATTCCTTCAGATTGCTAAACCAGAGCACCAGGAAATACGGTCTCCGTCATAGTCAATATTAATTAAAGTCACTACTAACTGCCTCGCAGAAGAAAGTGGAAACGGCCGTAGGCAATGGCACGCGCTCCCATGCTGGGCCACAACTAAACTCTAATTTTACACACAAAATAATTTGGTTTTATTCACAAATGTAAACGGTACACTGTTTCTTGGTTGCAGCTCAGCTAACTGTGGAAGAACAGATGAGAGTCATGTGGGCTTTGATCGGCCTCTGGACCAAGGAAAAGGCTGCTCATATCAACAATCATCTCAAACTCAAAGCCACAGTCAAAATGTCTATTCTTATCTTATCTTCTTAATGTTGAATGAGAGGGAACCACAACGCCACTTTGGGAATTACACCCTAGGGAATATTGATTTAAGAACCGTAGGATACCGTTTTGAGAATTGATACAGCACACAGATTTGTAACTGATACGAGACAGACGTGTTTTCTAAAACGAACCAAAGGTTTTATTTATAGAATAAAGAAATGAGCAAATAGCCAGGGACGGACACTCCTGGGAAGGAAAGATTATTATTGGACAATTGAACATTACTGAAATAAATGCTGGATTGAAGATAATTATTAATTACAAACTAAGCTAAAAGGCCTTACCAAAAACTCTAAAAACTACATCACAATCTTTTAATATTCTAAAATATCCTGTCCAACAGAAACTAAGTAAAACTGTGGGATTTAAGTAGAGGTAATGGTGGGGAGACAGACTACACGGAGTACCCAGGGGTGCTAACTGTAACTCTCCTCAGGTGCAACACAGCAATCCTCACAACAGAAATGTTGCAATGTACACTCATATCCCAGTGTTTGGACATGCATGCATAAAGTGTAGGGACTACACCACGGGTGCATAGCCTCCCAACAATGGCAACCAACAATGGCTTAATAAGGTAAATCAAACAAAACGTCAGGGGCAAAACAGAAGCAAAACAGCAGCAGGTGAACCACTTCCTATATGTGCTATTCATTTATCGAATCACTCATTGAAGGCAGGACAACAATGGAGCTCTAAAACAATATTTCCAGCCATCGTTTTAGACAAGATTTTAAATAGGGGGCCGTCAATTAAGGGTGTATTTCGAAAAGGGTAACACCAAACGCTTCTAGCCACCACAGAAGACCAAAGAACCAGGATGTCCCAACAGGTGCATTTAATAAACTCACCCTGATTAAGGAACTAGTTGGGGGAGGAGCCAGCCTTAGGCCTGCGTTCACAAACACTACTTCTTATGCTGCATTCACTGTGAC
Source organism: Anoplopoma fimbria (assembly GCF_027596085.1). Taxonomy (NCBI): domain Eukaryota; kingdom Metazoa; phylum Chordata; class Actinopteri; order Perciformes; family Anoplopomatidae; genus Anoplopoma; species Anoplopoma fimbria. The sequence continues at coordinate 16,887,483 of NC_072450.1, forward strand.
ATTACATACACAATAAACGCATTATTTAATGTCAAGTGAAAACGATCGGTAGTACAGACTGCGAAATTTAAAGGCAAAGTTAAAGAGGTAAAACTCAGTATATGTGAATGATCTAATGGTTTAGGTCGGAGAGGACTGTGCGCACGCATTCCCCAACTTAAAGCCGCACAAATGGTGGCGTTTGTCTCGGTGCTGGAAGGCTGTTGATTTCTCTGGATGGCGAGACAGAGCTTCAAAACGGCTGTTACTCGCAAAAAAAACCCCAATAAAAAATCGAGAACACGAATTGTTTTTTGTCTTTTACTCAATGTCACTTCCCAGGTACAGTAGTAACAAAAAATTCAAACAAATAACTCGAAGCTAAGGGACAAACTCTCTGCAGAAATTCTAATTATATTCAGCCACAGATCACCAATTAGCATACAAAAAAATTCTTCATGGATTTTTGGTTTCAGGCCCTTCATAATCCTTTGGAAGAACAAAATGTCTGCCAAAAAGTTTCAAGTACACGTAATATAATTATAGTTATTAAATCAAACAAAGAATTGTGAGTAAAAGTGAGTAAAATTAAAATGAATTAAAAAAAATGATATTGCTAAATATTTAGAAAGCATATCACAAAAAAATGCAGACATATTCATTTTACTGTGATTTTGATTTGATTTTTACCTCTCGATTTCTGTTAAAACGGTGAGATGGCTTTTGATTTAGTTTTTTCCCGTGATGCTCATTTGGACGAATCAATCCAGTGATTAATGTAGTGATTTAAAACAATTAAGATTTCTAATTCCTTCCTTGAGGACAGGCTGAGGAATTATATTTGTGTCAGTTGGAAATCCCCCTCTCTTCAATGATGTTATTTATTGCACAGCCACTGAACTTGATCATGAGTTTAAAAACGGAGCATTTCAAAAACGTCTCTGTTGTGTTACATATCAATGGCCCTTCTGTCTGCTATGAGCAAATGTTGTATTGCATATTTGTTCTCTTTTCTGACAATTAAGTGTTCATGTAAATACATGTTAAAGTTCAAGGACCTGAAGTTCTCCTCGTGGCTAATCATTTGCTGAAACACTTGTTGAGGTGTAATGAATTTACTTTTTTTAAATTTTATTTATTTAATTTAATTTAATTTTTTTAAATTGGATAACCCTTATCTCCCTTATTTTTCATCTCTGACATATGGTGGTAACTGCAGCAATCTCTTATAGAAACTAAGACAATTGCTATGACCAGTCAATAATAACAAGACAAAAAGTCGTGGAAAATAGATTTGAGGGGCGAATAATAATAATGCTGTGTTTGATTAATTTACAAATTTACTACAAATTATTGTTGTTTTAACCTCTTTATTTGAGACGAATAGATAACATGTAAACAATTCCAAGGATTACATACTCCTTCTTTAAAATATCTGTACAACAAAGTCCTGTGTCAATCAGTTTCAAGTTATGATGAGTTGCATTCTGCAGCTTTTTGTTTTGTTTTGTTATACCCACAGCATTTACAATATGTGTTGAATCAGGTTTACTACAACACATAACGAAGCACTCAGTTCTGCAGTTGCATTGAAATCTTTAAAGCAGATACAAGACAACCATTCTGTACATTCCCAACTCCCACGCCAAGAAGAAACACATACAAACTCATTTATGGTATTAAAGCAAAGGTATAATTAACAATACTGCAAAACATCAAAAAGGTAAATTGAGTTATAATTCAGAATCAAAAGAAAACTAAATTCAGTGACAACAGTGACTGACTCAGCAGCAAATATTCTGGTAAGCAAGTAGTACAGTGTGCTATAGTCTACATTATTGTCAACGCTTACATGCATTTCACACATGGTTGCCATCTTCTAACCAGTAATCAAACCAAATACAGACATATGGCTTTATTTTTAGGTTTTCTGAAGGTCACTAAGAGTCTAAAATGTAGGCCCTATTTACAACAAATCCTTAGGATCAATTAAGACTAGGATAGCATAGGATAATTAAAAATAAAAAAAGATTAAAAAAATAGGAAGAGTCTTCATTTCAACAGCAATAGGTTGTATCCCAAAAGCACATTTCAGGACAGTTTAATCTAGGCCTCTATTGGCATTGTGTATCAGGTCTAGACAGTCTCATGGCCTTTTGATATATATTTGTTGAACCTTAGCATTTTCGGCAGTTAGACAAATAAGTATGAATTGTATTTTTTTTTAATAAAACTATTTTACAAAAACTTCTGTACAGGCCTCCAGGCTCAAAAGTCCCACTTGTTGGACCCTCATAGCTGAAATCAGGTCCCCAATCTTTTGGAAGTCACACTCATTATCACATTCCAAAAAACCACACAAACTGCCAAAAATAAATTTGATATGTCTTCTTTCATAAACCCTCTTATGCCCCAGGCCTTTACCATCAAGCCAAACAGTTCATGTGATTTTTTTCCATCATTTCCCCCCTCAGTCATCCAGCCATTTATTTTTGGCAGAGTAATCCACACACAACGCCACTAATTAGACTGGACCGAGAATGTTAATATGCTGTCATGTCATTTAAAGGCTAACTACAACGCTTTTCTCTTATATGTCGTCTAATATCTGCCCATTTTAATTGCAACACGCTTGAAAAATGATCTCGGCCAATTCATTGCAAAATGAAATATATATATATATTTTTTTTAAATTTATTTTCTATTTAACAGCAGTTAAGAGTATTGTCGTTGGAATAAATACTTCTCTTTTTCGGATGATGTTGCCAGGATGGCAAATATTTTAAAATAGCAGGAAATGGGTTCAAATGATGCAAGGGGAGGGAACGGACATGCATTTCAAGTCAAACATCGATTTCACGTGTCTATTACACACCACAATATAATTTAAGCATTGCACGTCAAAGCTTGTTTTGAGTTTTATTATAAAATTTCTCGGAAATTTCTCGAACTTCCGCCATAAAGTAGAGGCATTTGTTCAGGGTCATTTCAAAGGGTTTTGCAAAGAGAAATAACCCATTCATGAGTGTGGCCAATAGGCTACATACAAAACATCGATACACTACAGCACCCACTTGTAATTCAGAAAGAAGATATTCAGCTCAGATAAATATATAATTAAATATATTTCCAGTGCAGGTTTTGAGTTTCCTTTCTTGATTTCTCGAAAGGTACCGATAGCCTTAGGGAGATTACATTTGGGCAAACAAAATGAGGCAGTGTATACCAGAACACCCGAGTTGATTTAGAGAGGAAAAGACTTGTTCTTGTTTTAAAAAGATGAAATGCTCGTCAGTTTGAATGTCTTATTAAAAGAGTTTCCAATTTGAGGATGGCTGAATAATTATTGGATTAAAAGTCCAGCTGTTTCGCAGTGCAGGAAACTTTGAACCCACCACAACAGTAAGTAAATCCCCATAAAAGATGAAAAGCCATGCGTGGAAATAGCCCTAATCATAAAATCCCACGATGAGATGCTTAAACGTGTCTGAGCATCATCTGCCAGTTCAAGCACGCACCAGTCACGGCTCCTGGCACAATGCAGGCCGAGTCGACATTGTTGACAACCTGATGCTCTAGTCCTCCTCCTACATGAACACGGCGTCACACACCGAAGCACCAGGAGCACAGGACCAGCTCCTGCAGGGTTTTACGCAGCTCCCGGCTCCGGTAGGCGTAGATGAGCGGGTCGATCAGCGAGTTGCAGATGATGAGGATGAGGAAGAGGTTGAAGTTTCGGAAGAAGCAGTTGCAGAAGGGGCTGGTGGGGCAGGTGAGGATGAGGATGAGATGGAGGAAGAAGGGGCCCCAGCATACAATGAAGACCCCGAGCAGGATGGTGAGGGTCATGGCTCCCTTCATGCTCGTGGATTGGCGCCTGTTTTTGTTGAAAGCCATAATGCGCCGGGAGTGCAGGTGCGCAAGGACGAACATGTGCAGGTACAGCACGGCGTTAAACACCAGGGTGGTGCAGAAGAAGGTCACCAGGCACACAATGACGGCGATGTCGGTGTGGTACACGATGAAGAGGATGCTGGAGGTGATGCTGGCCAGCCACACCACCACGATGATGATGACCGCCCGCTGCGTGGTCATGATGCTGTGGTAACGCAGCGCGTAGAAGATGGTGATGTAGCGATCCGCAGCGATGGTGCACAGGAAGGACAGCGAGGACACCACGGAGCTGCAGATCATCACGTCGATGACGTTGTCCAGGTGGCGCAGCATGCCGGGGTGCACGTCCATCAAGCCGTGGTCGTTGAGGAGCATGAAGATAGTTTCCACCACGTTGCTGACACTCACCAGCATGTCGGACACCGCCAGGCAGCAGATGAAGTAGTACATGGGCGAGTGCAGGTTGCGGTTCCTGATGATGGCCAGAACCACCAGGATGTTCTCCACCAGGCTGATGAGCCCCAGAGCCAGGAAGAGCTCCTGCGGGATGCGGATCTGAACGCAGCCCAAAGAGTTCTGCTCTCCAGCGGTGGAGTTCGTTTCGTTGTCATCCATGAAGTAATTCAGAGGACTGAGCTCAAAGTGGTGGATGGACGGGTTCAGGTGGGACCTGTTGGCCATTTCCATGTCTGACCTCTCTATGTGGTAACCGACTGTTTGAGAGGCTGTCCTGCTGGGTTTCTACTGCAGCACAGTGTCAAACTATGAGCAAGTCTCAGCAGGTTTCCTTGCTTTAGAGGATGTTTCACCATGAGCCGTGGCAGCAAAACGTTGAACCAGATCCAGTTGGAAAAAGCAAGCGAGCTGTTCAGTTGTTGGACCCATCAACGCGTTGACTGTCAAATATCCAAGAAGCGTTATAACTATCTATTTCTGCCATCAAGTAATGCTTGTTGAATAAATACTTCTTAACAGTCAAATTCCTTCCTGAGAGTTCATTCCTGAGCGCGTGTCCGCGTAAAAAGTGCCTCTCATCGACACCAGTTTCCTTATTCTTTATGGATGCAACTTGTCCACCAAGGAGATCCATTAAATGCCCGTCTCCGTCAAAACATTGCACTCATAATTCAGGTTTTTTTTCATTCTCATAGGGGCCGGCCATCTGCAAAACTCCTCGTATCGTCTCAGGGTGTTGAGCCTCGGGAACTGGAGACTGTGACTGTCTTGAACATTTGTCAAAGAGATGCTGAAGAAACCCTCAGGCGGCTCCTCCTCTCAAGGAAACGTCAGCTGGGCTGCGGTCAGTCTCATTAATGTCTGACAAGTTTGGGAAAACATGGAGAGGAAAGCAGGGCAGGGATGAGCGTTGTTCAGTTTGGGATTTCATCTTTTGGCTGTAACGTTTCCTATTTAATTTACGGACGTAGTTTGATTTTTAACCATTATAATGACGGTGATAGATTGTCCCTTAACATTACGCACCATGTGTGGCGACTTCACCTGTCTTGATACTTGCTTATAACTTAAAAACAGACGTGAAAACTCATCAATCCATGCTGTATATAATTCCATAATTTAGTTCATTTATTTGGTTTCTTGACCTTGGAGACTTTAAGAACAACTGTTTGGTTTAAACCCGCTGAAACAGATCTGAAAGATCAAATTCTGCAATAAATATTGTTGCTGTGAACACTTCGTTCCCGAAGTCATGCAGCAAAGTCATCAACAATAACAACCTGGTGTCTGTACAGCTGAGGAGTTCTTCCTTGAAGTCACACAACATACATATGACAAGTTTGTGACATAATCCCACATTTACATTGAGGACCCTAATAGTCTGATTTCCATTTGAGTAGCACTGCAGTTGTTGTTTAAGGACTGGATAAAATAAAATATTTGCTTGCAAAAGTTATATATTTTTTCATATCTGAGTATACAGTGTGAAAAGATGACCTACAGCTCAATAAACCTTTTTTTTTTGTCATTTGCAGCTTAAAAAGACAAAGTTTAAAAATAAATGTGGTTTAAAAGTCATCTATGTTAAGTAGACACATTTTTACATAATTTAATTGGCCAGTGTGAGGTGAAGGATTTATGATTTGATTTCATATTGAAATAAATAAATAGATATACTTGGCTAATAACGATCAAGGAATTAGGATAGTGTTTCAAATTCAGGGAGTGCTTTACATATTAACAAACACAGTTTTGCTTAAAACAAATGTAAAAGTTCTCTACTGGGTGTAGTTCAGGTTTTTATTTTATTTTAAGTATGTTGTGTCATCAGACCTATAGACTTTTATCACGGAAGTGCATTATGGGATAGTGTAACACTGCAGTTCTGCTTGTCAAAAGAGGTAAAGTAAATAGTCCACTGCAGTTAAACTCATTGTGGTGACATGAGATGACATGACAGAGAAAAACATTACGTTTTTCCATAACACACCTTTTTACCATTTTGATAATCATTTAAATATTTAAATGTTTTTTTTCTGGCAAAATCAAACAAACATTCTGTAGTTTAAGGAGTTGTTGCTTTATATCAATACAATCCTGTGAGGCTCTAGGAACTTGCGACGATATATTCACCAAATGTCAGACTTAATGTTTCATGGATTATATCATGAAATGATCTGCACATGAATCAATAATGAAAATAATAATTAGCTGCAGACCTACATGCATTTGCCCTTCTCTGACTTTGTATTCTTTTACCACAGTTTTTTACATTTTTTTTTATAAATTGTACAGTAATGACTGAGTGTTTGACGAATCATTTCATGAGAATACGTCGCAGTAGTAGTAACATGGAGTCGAGTTAGACTTCCTCACATTCACAGCTCCCTCTGAGGCAAATATATATATATATATATACCCGGCGATGATCACACGCTAAATCCTCACAGACTCAAACATAGCTCCAGGTGAACTACGAACAATGACATCATTTGACAATCAAGCACAGTCACACTGTTATCATGTGGCTCGCCAAGTAACTGTTAATGTATGAACAGCTACAGTGTCGAGGAGGATTTGTTCAGTGTCTCCAGAGTTTATGTTGTCCGTGTGACCAAGAAATCTTTAGGTTGACTTTAATTTAAAATTACTTTGTGGTATTTGTGACTAACACGTAAATAGATCCATAACAAATAAGAGCTCCAACTGGTATGCTTATGTGACATATTTTTCTCTGAGAGGTTTGACAGGAAGACAGAATGAGTATGTCCTCAAGAGACTGATTCTTCCTTTTGCCAGACGAAAGCCATGTGAGGGCGCTGCAGGCTGTAGGCTGAGCCATTATGATGGGAAAAAAACCAGCAACACAAGATTTAAAATATAGGAAAATGGTGACACAAAAATTAAGATGGAATGAAATGCTTCTTCATATTTTGCCGACGTGCTGCCAGACATACAGTTACAGCCTCAGGTTCTACCTGCGGTGAATCAGCCACCAAGAAACAGGTCATGAGCATATGACTATGCGTGCAAAAATCAATTTAGGCAACATTTATAAAATATGTGTCATACTCATAACTTTGAAGACAGCAGATTACTGGAAAGAAAATGGGGCCAATTCTCTGTACGGTTTTATTAGGTGGAGTAAGCCACAAATAATGAAAATGTAGCAAGTCAATTCAAAAAGAAATCAGAATTGATTTCCAAACAGAGTGGGAGCGAGGGAACATAACAGAGCAACAGCAGACATCCTACGGTAATGATAAGATTTTCACAAGAATCAAAAACAGGCAAGTAGAAGTCCAAGAAAATGTGATTAGATTCTCATACTGTGGTTTTCTAATAAAATGACTATGTGACAAAATAGCCATTTAACCAATATATTTCTTCTGTGGATAACACAGAAAAACAGAATCCCATTATTATGGTTAATATTTTGATTTAGAAATTAGCAGAAGACAAGACAAAAATGAATTCATGTTTATGGAAAATTAGATTTAAATAACTCGTAAAGGCTAGAGCGAGATCCATCAACTCATTGCTTAAATCTCATCAAGATTTTCTTTGTTATTTTTTTATCATGAAATTACTTTTTGCTTTTTCTAAAATAATGTGCTGCTTTTAGGCATTGTTTTTAGTACTCAAGTAATTAATATCCTTTTTTGGAGTCCCTTGCCTTATTTTGAAACTTTTTAGCAAACTATTTGGTAGGAAAGCACTGTGGTTTGAGGAGAGGGTATTTATAAAAAGAGTTTTACATATATTTCAATGTATATGCAAATACAAACTTTCTTTTGGATTCTGTGAAAGAAAAACCAAAAAAAAAAACGTTAAAGTGCTGCTAAGCTTACTTTTGAATTTGTGATACAGAACATCCACTCAAAATAAGATCTGTCTTACAGGCGTTCTTATTAAATAAATCAGTCCACTGTTGGTAAACTGAAATACTCCCTGAAAGCCGAAAACCAGAGGAAGAAGAGTAGCGCCCAATGCATTAGTGCTTCTCACTGACAATGACTGGAGACGTTGGAACTGCGTAATGTTTATCACAAATAAAACTGTCAACTTGAGAGTCGTAACAAGTTCAACAAACCCATCTGTTTTCTGACACTGGAAATAAGTTCATAATTGTCAGGATTGTCCCAGGGTCATTTTAAGTCATCTCTTCCTTTCACTAAAGTACTCTGATAACTGTGACAATTTAAAAAAATAATTCTCAGTTGTTTCACTTAATCTTTTCTTAATTATTATAAACCCACCAACACCATTAAATATTTTCAGATTTCTCAACGTCATTATTTTTTTTCCACCTCCGTCTCCCTCCTCTCTCAGTCCCACTCCTCCTCATCCCTGTACGGGTTGTCGTCTCTCGGTGGCTCTTGAAACCTGATGTTGGCCAGCATGTCCCTCATTGCCACCATCAGACGATTCACTTCCTGGTTCAGCTCCTGTCCAGCTCGAGCAACTTCCATGTCGTCCTCCTGCCTCAGTCCACCCTTATCAAGAAAAAAATAATTCAGTTAAAACACAAATATCGAGAATCTTAGTACTTTCTACAAGCCTTTTGACCTTTTCAAACTGACACACACTGATACATTCTTACCTCTGTGGAGTTCATCACTGAAATTGTTTCTTATATTTCATAATTTTCCAGGTATATTCTAAATAAATCCTGTAACCCCTGGTACAATAGTCTCAACCTGCTGGAAACACTTGATTGTGTTGAAAGACACCTAAAGTTATAAGACCATTATGATTTGTCCTACTGTTTTTTTTACGCATGTTATTGACACTAAACTATTAGTAAATAGTAAATGAAGAAAATCAACACAAACAAATAAACTTTGATGATGTTTTTAGAATCACTATGAAACATTCAACATTTGTGTGGCGAATAAAACCGATTGATACCAGGAATACTGTCGGTTGTGTTATAAAATGTTATGTTGTTTGTAGATATTTAACTCTATTTCAACAGTAACAAAGAGGAACTGGGTAGCATATCTTCCCTATTAACCTTGTTTTCTTTTATCCATATCATATCTCTTCCTCTCCATAAGTGGATAACACAATCAGGATGGATGGAACTGTCCTGATGGAAGACGCCTCAGGCCCGTCTTGTATCTTTAAGCATGTATAGCTGACCCACAAGATGTTCATTGTGTAGTTGTACCTGATATATGAATCTTAATGTGGCTGCAGTTGGTTTTTGCTGCACACTGGCAGTGGACTAAAAGACCAATGATGAGTTAGAGATAACTCTGTAACTCTTTGCATAACATTTATGATCCCCTGGGTACACACTGTTCCATGTTAAGCACCTCAATCATCGTAAAATTGTGAAAGCCCTCTTGTTTTAACCCTGTTTGGACATTCTGTGCTTGGTCTTGCACCACCAAACTCCTTTAACAGCACGAAGTAGCCTTTAAGTCTTAACATTATTCACTAGTAAATATTATGGACCCCAACAGATTGTTTTATAACAGGAATCTTAAAAAATGATTCTGTTGGCAAGTTAAATTCAGAAAAATAGAATGAGCCCGGTAGAAATGGGTTCAGTCTATTTGTTGCTTTCAGCCCATTCATGGAATACATTTCTGTCAGTGTCCTTTTTTTGTAGCTTAAGTCAGAAATCTGTCATTCACGACACCCATTAACAATGTACCCTGTGGAGTTTTCTTGTACACAAACAAGTTCTGTTTACATTCAGTGTTGCTCGACTATACAAATTGTAGGCACCCTGGAGGTCTAGCAAATATGTTGAATGCTTTCCCTTCCCTATAAAACAATTTGTAATAAATAAAATGCATGAATTGTGCATTTTTCAATCCATATACCAGCTTGTCATCTTCATCCATGCCTTAGCTGGCAACTATTGGCATCACAGGACCATGCCCATGCGTGTGCATGACAACAAACAAATAGCGGACACACTCATAAAAACATTGCTCCATAGCGATAGTAGTGGTCCAAAACTCCAAAGGGTACCTTTAGATTCATGATCCGACATGTATTTCTCACCACGAGACTGAACAATTCAGGCTGAAATACAGAGTATAAAAACCTATTTACTCACATTACAACATTTATATGTATATACATATTATCATTCAGTGCTGAGACAGAATAACATGTCATCCTCCTCTGTTTTTCCTTGCCATCAATGCTATCAATCAGCTCAGCTTTTCTGATTTATGTGGAGAGCGGTGCATGCTTTCTTGATTTATAAAGGGGGTCCTTGAATTTTGTGAGAACATATGATAAAACCATTAACTCCTGAATGCTTTTACAAAAAAAAAAAAATATCCCCCATTGATGCTATAAAAGACCACAGATTAACATCCCGCTACGGTTCTCCTTTTCTTAAACAGTGATGATCTACTTAAGATTGGCTGCACCTTGCAAATATGACTGTCTTTAAGTCACACGCTTTGGTACTCAACCAATCTGTCTGCAGTGATTTTGTACTTTCTTATCTTCACATCAAAATGTGTTTGTTGCCATATGGTAAGCCATATGGAAAGCCATATGGAACAAGGAATAAGCAAATAATATGGAGTAACAGAGCAGAAAGAGCAAACACGCTTTAGTTGCTGAGGACAATATGGACTAAGGATGACTGTAAAATTGTGGCAATTGACCGGTATATTGATAAAGTTTAAAACAATCAAAAATCTAACTTTAACTCTGGTCAAAGTTACTGTGAGGAACTTTTAATGGGTTATAAATCAGTCTCTGTACATGACCTTAATAAGTCAATGAGACCATCAGGGAGAAATTGGCTATTTCTATATAGTCATTCTAAATGCTTGTCATCAGTGCCAAAACAGCACGAAAGTATCATGCAATACATTGGCAAAAAGATCTTAAGAAAAACACTTCAAATGTGCAGTCTGAAACACAAAGCCAGCTATTGTGGGAATAGTTGAAATGGTTTGATGCTTAAGTTTAAGCAGAAATATGAAATGTGCTCAACTGACGTCGTATAAATACAGGTAACACTGAAGATTGTAAAAATGTCTCATAATAATTGTTGGAAAGTCAACTTGACTTGGCTTTATAACTTGGCCCTATACATTAATAATAAGGATATATAAGATATATAAATATTTATAAACATCAAACTTCACTAATAGGAAAGATACAGCAAAGAAAAGGCCAGTAAAAAAACACGTTATCGTCTTGTTCTTCAGTGACAGTGTGAAATGTTGGACAGAATTAACTGCAACAAGGTCATATATTTTGCAGTTGTCCCCACCTCAGGGTGACCGTGTGTCTTTGGGGGCAATATTCCATCAGTCAAGCATGTGTGGTGAGGTGTTTTCCAAGATCTTTTACCAGTTTATGTATTTCCACCAGCCCTGGAGGGTCATGCTACTAGTTAGCACAGTGTGTTATTTTAGTAATAGTTGAAAAGAAACCTTGACCTTTAACACAATTAACACTGTGCTCCGTCACTGATTTTGGAAAGTAAATCCAACGAAAACAACCCCTACTTCAGTTGACACTCTTCGAAGGAGGTCGCTTCATAGTGGATTATTCACGGATTGTTAGTTTACACAACTTCTTAAAATGTGTTATATTTGAACATAGACCTTACAGCTGTTAATCACATGATGTGCCCACATCCACATCATGGGTCCCTTTGTAGAGTCTTCTAAGTTTTTATTACACATCAATGCAGCAGCACCAGGATTCATCTTGAGATAACATCACTACAGTTTGCTCTTCTGGTTGAGGACCTTGAATTCACAAATTATGAATGCGATCCACAGCATTACATAAATAACATACGTAAATTCGGTTTGTTGGCCCTTTTTTTTAATTCATGGAAGACAACCATATTGTGAGTCTTTCAATAAAACTAAAGCCCAATTCAATTTGTCAGAACTATTTCCCACCACCTCTTTATTGCCTGATCCATGGAACTGACCTGAAGGTTGAAGTTTGGCAGCAAAGACCGGAAAAACAGCGACAACGTGCTCTCATTGGTTGCACCAACATGCTGCCTATACACACAAACACACATACAAAAAATTATTTGATTGCGGAAAAGCAAATTGCGGAAAAAAGCCTGCACAATATTTTCGTCTTCTTTGATTGTGAGATGGGATTTCATGTGCACAGTTGTGCGTGTCCTACATTACCTTTCTGGTCTGGTGTACGACATCACTGAGTCCAGTGGAGGCAGAGGGTCAAAGCCCATCACAGGCTGACTGGTCACCTCCTGAGGTTTTTTTTTTTTTTTAAACACACACACACACACACACACACACACACACACACACACACACACACACACACACACACACACACACACACACACACACACACACACACACACACACACACACACACACACACACACACACACACACACACACACACACACACACACACACAAGATTAGAATAATTTCCTCAGGGATGCATGAGTTCAGAGATACAGGAATACTAAAAAGTGTGGAACCAAGTTATCAAGCAAAGTTTAACCATTTTTGCAATCACACATAAAACCCTGATTGGATTTGTGAGGGTTTTCTGTATAGCACAGATCATATGATAGTCAGCAGGTCTATGAGTCGATAATTGTTGTCTTTCCCTGTGAGACCACACTTATTATTCAGAGACAAATCATTCTTTGAAAAATTATTCAATTTGATAATTTATGCAAATTACATTTTCATTGAATATCTTTCTAAAATGTTCTTAAACATTTTTCCGCAGGGACTAACTTTCTCCCACAACGTTGAGTCCGTTACAGTTAAAGGGAAACAATTGCACAACATTGAAACAATACAAAGTCGGTTGAAAATCCTTTTATGAAATAGAGCCGCAAGGCTCTGCGTATGAAGCACTATCATTTCATATTTTTAAACATGCAAATGTCTGTGAAAGAAGAAATAGCAACTTCACTAGTAACAAGCCAAATTTGACAAGTTGATCTATCAGCTTGTTGTGATTTTTGTACAAATAAATACACAAAAACTAAGAAAAAAAGCCAAGTGTGGTTACACTTATGGGAGACTAGATCTGTGAACTGGCTGGACTGAAGACATTGTGGATAAAGTGAATTGTGTGCAGGTGTGGGTGCTGATTGATCCTTACTAGAGGCAGACTGGAGGTGGCTTCTTTGATCTCAGAGAGGAGGACGTGACGATGGATGTTCCTTGGTGCACACTTGTACCTCTCCTTTCTGATAACGCAGAGTGATGGGAGTTATGCTAAAGTATGGAGCATGATTGCACAAGAAATAGTGACAGCAGAGCAGCTCAATGAGATCTTACTTATTTTGGCAGTCGTCTACCAGAGGGTCTTTGGCATCAACTCGACGCAGCACCTCTTTCACAGACTCTTCCAACCAAAGCATTACTGCCGCCTCTCTCCACATACTGTGAGTCCTCCCCACATACAGAGCAGTCAGTTCCGCCAGGGCTGGGGGCTGCCTAGAGACAGAGAGGGTAGGGTGAGTTTTTTTAAGATCATGGTAAAAGAAAAGCAAAATGGATACAAAATAAAGCAAAAAGTTATAGGCCATAACAATGTATATAGCAATAACATTATGTATACGTTATAGTTAAAAGCTGCATGATAAACAATACCCTGCTATGTTAATTTAAAGGGGTTAAATTGCATGATAATCAAAACAAAGGGAGCATACATTACCCAATCTGGCTCTTTGGGCCAAAGAAGGCATGTGAGCTGACTGTGGCATCTGGCTGCACAGTACACAGATCCAGCAGAGGAATCAAGACTGCAGAAAAACACATTCAAAGCAACATATGTGGGTCAAAGTACACATTAATAACTTCATTGACGTGGATGGCATGTTATCCCTTCTTTATTATAGAGATATTTTTAGTCACAGAATAAACAATGTGAAGAAAAGACTGAATGGGAATTATGTTTGAATATTCATAGACTGGGAGTAGTTCATTAGAAGTAGAGTCTAACCTCCGGGGAACATGATGAGAGCTTTCTGAAGCAACTGGTCAGCTTTGCGTCTGTCATTGTCACTTTCTTCAGGATCCACATCTTCCTGCTGACTGAGATGGAAATGACAAAGTGCAGTGGAGAATGCAAAGTTTGGCAGCAGGCACAGATTTCTGTGCACCTATAATGCAAACAAATAAATAATTCTGGGTTAATAAATCAAACATATAGGACCATACATACAAAATCTTTGTCGACTAACACGAGATAAGTTTAAATCTTGTGTGTGCCAGAGATAAGTCAGTCAGCATGAAACATGCATAAAATAACGACTAATCCAGGTAGACTAGTCCAGGTGGATACCTGTGCCAAATTTGAAGAAATTCCCTCCAGGTATTCCTGAAATATGGCCTTAACATACGGAGAGATATACAGACAGACATACAGATGGGATGTACTAATGGATGGACGGATGGATGAATGAACGGATCAACGGACGGACAACTAAAGCCAAAATCCCTCTGGCCATGGCTGTCCCCTTGTCAAATTTGCTTTAAAAAGAAGTTAAAGAATTTTAAAATCGAAACGGAAACTACTAAGCAACCAATATAAGGACTTTATAACAGATGTAATGTGTTTTCCCCCTCGGTTTCCGTTAAGCACTTGGGCCGTAGAGGCCGATTCAGATTTATTTTATATTTTCGAGTAGACAGACACACAGACAC